>NW_021167315.1:0-122952 GCF_003724135.2 Verticillium nonalfalfae | reverse complement strand
AACCCCCAACCTTGAGATTAAGAGTCTCACGCTCTACCGATTGAGCTAGCCGGGCGGCTAGGTTGCTTCATACTCATTTCCCATGCAGGAAGATATTGAGTTCCCCGCATCTGGTGTCCACGAATTCCAAACTCTTTGCCGTGACAACACCATCCTCTCGGAATCGAGATGTTGAGTTGCCTGCCTATTTCAGTCCCGCTGCCAGCTGATGTTGTCCAGACTACCGCCAGTCTCATCACACCCCACAGCACCTTGTACACCATTTCACAATGCTTGAAAAAGTTGTTCAGTCGTGTTGACTAGAATCCTCATACATGGCTCTGCCTACTCTAGACAACAATGCTCACACAGAATGCTCTCTTCGCATCCTTTGCAGCGCCACACATCTGCAGCGCCGATCTCATGTCGGCCTCGATGTTTGCTTGGCTACCAAGTAGAAGATGCGTGGATGCACATAACTCGCTTTGCCCTTCAGCCCTTCATCCCAGCCTCCTGGCTCTCATCGTCTCCCGACGTACTCGAGTACCGTCGCATGCGCATGGCTGACTGTATCGCCCTGAAGAGCGGCCGATGTTTCGTCTTCGCTCTGGGCGCCTCCCCCCCGGCTGCTTCCTCTGAGGAGGAGCACGTCGTAGCAGAACCCCCCGTGGACGGACGCTCCTACGATCCTCGCATGGGGAATGCAGGATGACCGGTGCCAATGACCGGGCTGCCAATTTCGCCCACGGCACGAGGTGGCTGTGCCATGTCGCCGACGAGGTCTGGCATCCAACGTACCGCATGTTTGCCGGGGCCCCTGACATCCTTGCGGATATCGAAAACGCCTCCGCCGTTGTGTGGCGTACCCTCTGTCTCTGCGAGGTCTAGAATCTCCGATTCCGATATGACCTCACGGCTGACGCCTTCCATGCGGTTGAGCTGTTCCACCTCGCTCATGATGATATTCAAGTCCGCGAAGCCGTCCGTGCCGTCCACTCCCCTGCCTTGCAACTCCTTGCAAACGCGGCAGAGCATGCGTCGCACGGCGACAGACCGAGGATTGCCTCCTGTCCGGAGATTTGCCAGAGATGGCATGGGCGGAATAGCTGCCAAAGGGTTGCCCCAGGTTGGGCCACCAAGACCGGGCGGCGGGCCAAACGCGGCGAAGGGCGACGGGTTACTCCATGGATTACTCTGCAGGTGCATGCCGGCGTCCATACCAAACGGTGTGCTGGGGAAAGCCTGTCGAGGACCAGGTCCAGGTGCCTGGTGTAGTTGTCTCGTAGTGGCCGCCCGAATGGGCTCCTCCGAATCGTCGAGCAAGGCGCTGCTGCCAAGGTGCTGGTCGGAGACATCATCTACCTGGTCTAATCCCTGCCCGTGGACTACGCTGCCTGGTCGACCAATCGGCGCAGGCCGTCCTATGGGCTGCGAAGCCATGGAAGGGCCGCTTTCGAAGCCGCCTGACGATTGGCGCGTGTGCGATACATGAGGAGGTCCATTCGGCGGCATGGGCTCGCCGAAAGGCTGAGAGAAGCCTGGAGGCGGATGCGGCATCGGAAAACCCCTGCCCGGAGGCCCATTCATGCCGTTGAGACCTGGAGGTCCAGGCATTCCCATGCCAGGGGGCGGCCGAAATCCTCCAAACTGAGCAAACATGGGATCGTGTGGCGGAGGTCGGTGGGCCAGACCCGGAGGTGGCATCGGGAATCCAGGCGGGTGAGAGATGCCGGGAGGCATGCCAAACGGTCCTGCGTTGGGGCCTTTGGCGTGTGGCGGAGATACGGACTGTGGCTGCAGCGGAGGAACACCGCTGCCCTTTCGTTGGGCGATAAAGGGGTGCGGGCTTGGGTGTGCTGGAGTTGCCGAGTGTGGTGACGGGTTCTGGCTCGGTGCTGAACCGGCCTGGGAGGCCTGTGAGCCGATAACGGAGCTGCCGGTGCTGACATCCTGAGACTGGGGCGCGTTCTTCGGTCGAATGGGCGTCGGAGCTTTTGGCAGAGCAGGCGTCGCGACCGCAATCTTCGGCGACGCAAAGGAAGCCTGGTTCGGCGGGTGTTGCGGCAAGGCGGCTGGGACAGGCACGAGGTTGTGGGATGCCCGCCGTGCTGGAGCCTGGACGGGCGTTGGAGCAGCGGCGGCGGCGGCAGCGGCGGCAGCAAGTGCGGCCGTCTTTTGCGTGGCCTTCTCGTCCTGCTTGCGGCGGTCTTGGATATCCTTGTCGACCTTGGCCTTCGCCTCCCGGTCTGTGCGAGCCTTGGCCTCCCTGTCCAGCTTCCCCTGCTCCAAGCGCTCCTTCTTCTCGCGGTGTTCCCTCTCTCGCTGCTCTTTGACCTCCTTATCTCGAAGGCGGGCCTCATCCTTGAGCCTCTTCTCCTTCTCCTTAGCCTCACGCACCTTGCGATCTTGCTCCGCGCGTTTGTCCATCTGCTCCTGGGCTCGTCGTTGGCGCTCAGCCTCCTTACGCTGACGGTCTTCTTCTTCCAGTCGTTTCTGCTCGTCCTTCTTTCGTCGCTTCTCCTCGGCCTTTTGCCGCTGCTCCTCGGCTCGTCGTTGCTGCTCCTCCAGTCGTGCTGCCTCCTCGGCTGCCTTGGCAGCCTCTCGGCGAGCCTTGTCTTCGGCCAGGGCCTGCTTCTTCAGGGCGGCCTTGTCTTTGCGTCGCTGGGCGTCTTTGGCCTTCTTGGCCTTCCGCTGAGCATCCTGTCGTTGCTCTTCGTCGAGCTCTTCTAGCAGTTTGTTCTGCCGTTGCTGGGCGACCATGTTGCGATACGCCGTGAGGACGCGCTGCTCGAACATGCGGGCCGCGAAGATCTGGAACATGCGGCGGCCTTCTTCCATGCGTTGTTCCTCGGTCATGGTGTCCTGATGATGGCAACAATAATGCTCAGTACCGTGACTGTGATCATGCGCATGGTGACTGGAGCTCACTTCTTCATCATCATAGCCCTCGTCCTGACTATCATCGTCATACTCGTCATCATCCTCATCCTCGTCGTCGTATTCGTCTTCCGGCGGAGGATGGGTGTGACCGCCGTACGTGCCGTTCGCGGCGGGGTGACCAAAGGCGCGGGCATCTCGGGCATCCTCCTCGCGAGCCATGCGTCGTTCGGCCAGCTGTTCCATCATTTCGATGAAGCGCTTGCCGTCGTTCTTGAGTAGGTCATCCGCAACGGTGAGTATGCCACCTAAGTCCATGTTACCATAACTGCAGAGGAGAGAGTCGAGGAGCTGCATACCCTTGACTTGTAGGCTGTTACCGAAAGTCAGGAAGTCAGCCATGTCGCGGTCATGAGGATGGACATCTTCTGGAGGTTCGTCTTCGCTATAGTCGTCGTCCTCGTCAACGTCCTCTTCGTCTTCTTCTTCGTCGTCCTCCTCGCCGCTATAGTCAAGTTCCTCGTCGTCTTCGTCGTCCCCGACGTGTTCAACTATGCGACCCCGTGACGGCGGTTGCCTTGCGTAGGCACTCGCTATGCGGCCGCGTATCGGGAAGTCGCGCGGCAGCGGAGGACCATCGGCTTGGTTGGCAAACTGTTCGAGCTCCTCATAGTACGCGTCGTACAGGCCCTCCAGTTCCTCTTCTATGGCGGTACGCTTGCGGCCGCAGACGGTGCAGCTGCACGTGTGCTTTTGCTGTTCCTTCATTTTGCGCAGCACAGCGTCCTTCTCGACCTTGACCAACGACTTGCGATCCTCCTCACCGAGGCCAAGCCAAAACTCCTTGATCCGCTCTCGCTCCTCCTGTGAGCTCGTGTTCCAGATCTTCTCCTTGGAGATACCAGGGCCTCGTGGTGGGAGCGGGTGGGATTCTGTGGCAGGCGGCGGGACATTGGCTGATTGGGGATCGTCGGCAGCGGCTTGCGCGACGCCGTTCTTCTTCTTCTTCTTCCTGGACTTTTTTGACTTGCCAGACGTCGTGCCGTTGGTATTGGCGTGATTGTCTCCTTCCCTATCCTCCTCCTCATCGGTCGCTTCGGGCTCCACTTCATCTTGGCGAGTGGATGGGCTGGGCTTCGGCGCGGCGGAAGGCGTGGTCGGAGGCACGGGCTCAGAAGTTGTGTTCGTCGCAGCTGCCGCCTGCTCGGCAGCGGCCTTGGCAGCAAGCTTTGCTCGCCTCTTCTGCTTTTTACGATTGACCGCTGGGGCGGGTTCCTGATCGACGGGGCTGGTCCCGTTCGTCGCTGGTAACACGGGGGCCTTGGTCGTGGTCGTCGGCGTGGAGGGCTGGGAAGCATCGGTGCTTTGAGCAGACTTGGGTACGGTGATGATCTTTGAGCCATCCTTGTTCGTGTACCTGGCCGTGGCCTTGGCGTTAGGCGATGGCGGAGGCTGCGCCGCCGGCTGGCGTTGGTTGGCAGGCATATCAGGAGTCTGCCGGGGAGCAGGTTGAGGACGTTGATACCATGGGCAGGTCAAGCAGCTGGGCTGGTTCGGAGAGAGCGAGAGAGTGAGTAAGAGGGAGAGAAGGTGCCAGGTCTGTGGGGCTAGAATGATAGAGAGGGCAGGTTAGCGAAGATGTCGTCACAGGGTTGGGTCGAATTCGGGTGGTGGTTAGGCAAGGAGGGCAGTCGAGATCCCGGGGCTTGTTGCGGATCGCGAGTCGGAGTGTTCGCCGAATAGGACGCGTCGTCGTACTAAGCAGCAGAAACAGGTGGGCAGGGCAAGGCGTAGGCCTCAGACAGTGGAGTGGCGGGAGGGTTATACTGCGGCGTGAGGGATGACGAGGCAGAACTCACTATAGCGGCGAAATGCAAGAATGAGAGGGGTGGCAGCGAGGCAGGAGGTAAGGCTGCAAGTCGCGTCGATCGAGGCAAGAGGTGCGCGCGTCGAACGGTACCGAGTGGCGTGGGATAGTGGTCGTCGAAGGCGGGAGGTCGTTCGCGATGCTGGTCGCCGCGGTGCAGTTGGTACACAGTCAAGGTAGAGAGGTTGTCCTGTCCTAGGTGGTGCCTCTTTGGTCCGGGGGGCAAGGCGGAAGTCACTTTGCGGTGTAATCTAGCGGGAGAAGTACCTGGGTTCGACCGGGAGTAGGGCCTTCCTGCAGGTGCGAGGCACTTGGTCAATCAGATTTCGAGGCTGCGAATTTGGTGCGAGTCACGTGGTACGCTTTGGTGACGACGGAATTGGACGATTCGCATGGGCAAACGGGCAGGTAGGGAGTCAGGCCTGAGGCACGTTTCGAGTGAATGGATACTGATTATGTAACTCCGAGACGTCATCCTCAGTGTCGCCGTGCCAGCCCGGATCGGAACCCAGGCATCGGAACCCAAGCGTCGGGCCATCAAGGTTGGATGCGCTAACCCAACAGTTTGGCCTTTCGACGGTTGGTTTTGGAACTTGGGGGGCAAACCATAGGGCATCTTGGGCATGCACCTACAATTGACGAGCGAGCTGTTTCCTCGGGTTGCTCAATCTGCATGACAGCGCCAAATCCTCGCACGATTGATTCTCGAACCTGGCTTGGGCTTGGAAAGGAGCTGTCAGATCATCATCATTCACCCCCACATGTTCAGCACATTCACTTTGCAACCCCTGGACCAGCTGCGGTCAGCTCATCTCATCTCATCAGACGGCATGATGTCCAGTGTTGTGCAAGTCAACCAACCTACCCCCCCCTTATCTCGTCGGACAATATGGGTCAAAGCCTGGCCCCTGATCATTTCCCACAGCCCATCTCAACCCTCACCGCGGCCCAAGACATTGCACATGCCATGCGGATCCTGACAGACAAATACAAGTCCACCGGGCCATTCGGCCGACGGTGCAATGGCACGCAGAGAGCAAACATTTCAATGGCTACCCTATCTCAAAATAGAACACATTTAAACCGCCCGACATCGACACTAGACCCCTTAGCCACGAGGTTGAAAGACAGGATCGGATCATACGGCTTACCATGGAGGACCCACGGAAGCCTTTTGGAAGAATGCACGCCAATTAATACAAACTCGTCTGCGTTGACGGACCCAAACTCTGTCACCCGTCTCGTGCGTGGGCCTTCGATCACCCATCCCCCCATCCCATCCCGGTCTCGCCGGCAAATGTCCAGTTGTGTGTGCTCTGTGGTTCGGTCCTGGATCGGCTCTCTGTACGAACCAAGAGAGGTTTATGGGGTGGGCCATCGGGTTGACCGTGGGAAATGTGCTCTTGAAACTACCTTACCCTTACCAGAACTAGGTAGGCAAGCAAGCTAACTAATGGGAAACATGGAGCTGGCGCAGCCCATCCGACCAGGGTCAAGGGAGGGGGAGCGGAAGGGTTCGTTGGCGCAGCTCCCGCCCTGATTATCATTAGCTGGGTTGGTGTCCATCGCTGAATGGGCCATCACAAGCACAACAACTCCGCTGGACGGAGGCGCAGTCTTGTCCTATAGGCCTCCCATCAACCGAGTCCCGCAACTCCTGCCATGGCATCAGAGGTTGTTTAGTTGTATTCACTTCACTTGATGGGAACAGACAGACGAGCTCCTCGAGCATGTCTGTACAGTTACTGTGCATGAATTGATCTTCGAGATCGCCGGACCTAACCCCGATGCCGATGGCCCAAGCTGGACAGGACGAGACGAGCAACAGACTTGCAGGACAGTCAAGTGAAATTCTTCAGCTCGTATTCTCTCCCCATGATGATGCACTCCCGTTCGCCTTGCCAGCCTGCGTACCCCATTCTCCTCCCACCCCAATCCCTCCCCCAGCAAGCAAGCACCAACGCCAGCCCCAGCAGCCCAAGCCCAAGCACCAAAGCAACAAGCACCAAGTAACAAGCACCGACACAAGCGCCGCGCCTCAGGCTGATCGTCGCTGCTGCTTCCCTCATTATTTTTCCTTCTTCCCCTTCCCACCTAGGATCCTTTCCTTCTCCCAACCAATCTCCCTACGGATCACGAACACCGCCCTCTGCAACCACGAACTCGCCAGCCCTCGACCCCTCCCCCCAAAAGCCCTCAGACATCCCCCCCTCCGACCTGCCGACCCCCCAGGACAACATTCCCGGCTGTGGCCCTCCAAGACAAAATAGGATCGACCCACGACCCGAACGACCTGACCTGAACCATCCAAAAGGTCCGTCCCCCAGAAACCGACCGACCGACCGACCGACCAGCCGGCACCGACGCGCTTGGCTTGTGGCTCCGACTGTGGCTTGCTGCTGTTCAACTTGGGGGATTCCAATTGTTCGAACCCGGACTTCCTCTTCTCTCCAACTTCTATCTCGACAGCCTTCTTTCGACAACTGCGGCCGACCAGTACCTCCGGCAACACTGTGAAGCAGCTATTCGACTCGACGATTGCTTGCTCAATTGAAACGGGAGCCTTCCCTTCCCCCTTTTCGTCCGACGATCCTCACCCCCATCCGCTATGGCTGCTTCAAATCCTCAAAACGTTATTCGAAGGTACGATGATGATCCATCTCCGCCAGCCTCTTGGCGGACAACCCCTTGATGCACGCCTCGGTCTGCTGATGCCAATTTGATCGTCTTCCCTGCGCTCTACATTCTGCATCCACCCACTGCAACCTTCTGCTGCTGTCTGATCCACAACACAACGCTGACATGGCCCCTGGACAGGAAACTCGTCATCATTGGTGACGGAGCGTGCGGCAAGACCAGTCTGCTCAGCGTGTTCACGCTTGGATACTTTCCCACAGTATGTTGCGTCCAGTCTTTCCCGAGATAGAATGAAGATCTCTTGCTAACCAACGGTCACAGCATTATGTCGGTCCTCCAATTGCTGTGTGCTCAAGACTCCATTGACCTAACCCTCTTGCTAGATCCCCACCGTCTTCGAAAACTATGTCACAGATTGCCGTGTCGATGGCAAATCTGTCCAACTCGCGTTATGGGATACCGCTGGCCAGGAGGACTATGAGCGACTAAGACCTCTTGCCTACTCCAAAGCGCATGTTATCCTTATCGCTTTCTCCGTTGACACTCCCGACTCTCTCGACAACGTCAAGCACAAGGTAAGGCTCGCTTGGCACATGTTGCAGGTGAAGTTTGCTGACAAACCGCTTAGTGGATAGAAGAAGCTAGCCGTCTCTGCCCCGACGTCCCGATCATGCTTGTCGGTCTTAAGAAGGATCTTCGCGAAGACCCCGTGGCGATCGAGGAGATGCGCAAGAAGTCTCTGCCCTTCGTCACCACTGCGCAGGGCGACTCCGTCGCCCGTGAAGTCGGCGCTCGGAAGTACCTCGAGTGCTCCAGTCTCAGCGGCGAGGGCGTCGACGATGTGTTCGAGGCTGCCACACGTGCGGCACTGCTGACATTCGAGAAGGGTGAGGGAGGAGGGTGCTGCGTTATCCTCTGAGCGTGCGTTCACGTCGAACATAATCAATGGAGGAGGTTCATGAGCGGTTTAGGCGGGGAGGAGGAACCCTGAAACGGGTGACGGCAGGCCTGACGCCCTCCGGGAGCGGCTCGTCACCTGCACGCCGCGCGGCTGACTTCCAGACGTGCTACTCGGAAGCACACATATTCAAAAACACGGCGAAGGGAAAATTTCGAGCTGCTTATCCACACTCGTTGTTCAGCAGCCACGCAACTTGCAAGCGATATTGCCGATCGCATCGCATCACGGCAGCATCTCTCTTTTCGTTCGAGGGTCCACAGAGACCCCTAAAGCAGCGCAGCATCTCCTCTGCCTCAGTGTGTATAATAAGCGTCAATGGAATAGCATCGGCAGGCACCGCACACCATCAAGAATCTCGAATCAGCCTCTGGTCTGCAGGGCGCCCAGGACTGAGCCCTGACGAGGCTTGGTAGACGGGGAACAATGATCCCGTTCAGCCGGCTCGAGCGCTCAAGCTGTAGGCTTATTCCAGGCGCCTCGTTCTTTATCTTATTTTTTGGTATCTAGTGCCATGTGTGTCGCGAAGCATCACTCACTACACCACGGCGGACGCGGCTTATTCATAATAATGAACTCATATCGGCATTGGACTTATTGGTGCCTGCCTACCCTCCTTGAACTCTATGCAACAGTGGTGATACAGTATGATACGAAATCAAAGGAAACCCTCGCTGGCGCCGACGTGAAGCCAGAAAAGACGCATGGCCCCCTTTTCGCCCCTCAGTCAAGCAAGAGAGTCTATCTCGCCCCCTCTCTTGTTCTCTGCAAATCCATCCTCTACCTCTTCCAGTCGTGATCCCAAGCGACCCTAGCCGGCGTCTCCGTCTGAAGCCTCGCGTACTCGATCGGCACGGCGTCGAGGCCGTACAGGCCCTTCTTCTCGAGCGCAACACGGTACAGGTAGCCCTCGGCATTGAGACCGGGGCCCTCGGTGACACGCAGCTCCTCGCACGCGTTGCTGATGCCCTGGTGCTGGCGCATGAGCTCGCGCTCGCGGGCCTCACGGAGCTCGCGCTGGTGCAGCTTCCAGGCGCGATGGATGGTCCAGTGGCGCAGGTGACGGTTGCGGGCCATGCGCAGGGGTGGCGGCGCGTTGCCGTGTAGGTTGCCGCGGAGCTTGGCCACGCGGGCGCGGTACTCGGAGCCCGGGGTCACCTTGGACTTTTTGCCCTTGGCTGCTTGCGGGGCGGGCGTCGTTGTGAAGGTGCGGAGGATCGGGAGCGTGGTTGTTGTGGCCTTGGGGAGAAAGGGGCGGGCGAGGAGGCCGGTTAGGGTGAATGGGAGGAGGGCCATTTTTGTGTGCTTGTTGGACGACTGGACGGCTTTTTGGATTCGAAGCAGAAGGAGAAACGTCGAGTCAAGACGCCCTAGTTCCCGTGGAGGGAATTGGTGTCGTCGGATGAGTTGCTGCTGGAAAGGTCGTCGCGGCCGACTGTGGCTTCGTCCTCGATGCGTGCGGCAGCGCTGAGGGTGAGCTGCACGGCGAGTTCCGAAATGTCGACGCGGTCTGGTACCGATGTCTTGTCGATGAATCTTTCGTCGGGGTAATAGCCGTGGTCGGGGCCGTATTGGAGCCGTAGCTGGTTGTGGTGCTCGTGGATGGCGCACCTCGCGAGTCGGATAGGCGTCGGATGTCGAGGTTGTCGTAAAAAATGGCGACTGCAGGGGACGACTGTGGGTCCAGTCGCGCCGTTGCCGCGTAAAGGTTTCTCCGTCCACCCGAAGCCGGGATCCTCCAGGGGATGGTAGACCCCTGAAGATGCAGCGACCGCCGCCGCATCCACTCCACATGGGTGCTCATCCTCGCAGAATAACGTGTACACGAGCACGCGGCTGCAATCAGGCTCCAGTTCCTTATTGCATTCATCTGCCTCGTCATTCTTCTCCCAGTCATATGGCGTGTGCTTCATAATTTTGGCACAGGATCTGCGGGATTCTTCTGCTGGATCTACGACCCGCCATCCCTCGCCTTCCTCGAAGAGCAGGTGCCGTGCTCTGGCTTCGAGAGCTTGATCATGCTTAGCGGCAAGTACATCAACTGTCTCGAGGTTCGGTATGATTAGAGTCATGACCAGGAAAGAGTCTGGTGGCATCGTCGCATCGACCCGCTTGTACAGCCAGGCCATCTCCTGCACGAGGTGCGAGTCTCGTAGGACCTCTAAGTATCTCTCCAGTTGTCGTCCCTTGATCACCTTTTCTTTCCATGCCTCGAAGATGCGCCATTGAATCTTTGGCTTGGTAAGTGCAAGGCGCCCGCGCCGCTGAAGTTTCTGGACCAAACCCGGAGGATCTGTACCCCGTTCGTTCTCTTCAAAGCTCATGGCACTGAGCAGCGCCTCGAGGATATCCGGGAGTATTTTCTGAACCATTCTGGCCTTGTACTCATACAGCATGTGCGGTACCTGACCTTCATAGACCCATCTCCGTGGGTCACGGAGCGGCAGGCAGGGTAAATGGTAATATCGAAATATGAAGTCGCCTGGCTTGTGGCCCATGTAATATTTGACGGGCCTCAGTTTCGTATCATAGAGGCCTCGCCAGACAGGGCGCTTCAGAGGGTTGTTGTCGGGATACTCGCTCAGGACATAGTACTTGGAGGGGTTCTCGAGACGTCGCTCCCGGCGCTGGGCAAGGTGAATGTCTTGTCGACGAATGATGATGAGTTCCGCCGTGTCGATAATGCGCTGCTCTGCTTGGGTGCGTGGACCTAGTTGACTCTCGATTCTTTTGCGCTCCGAAAGGATCTTGCCTTCCACTCTGTCGGCTTGCTTGTCTTCCAAGGATCTTCCAGGCTTGACACCATAGCGGGTATCGTCAGGAACAAGGAGCTCGAAGTGGGCAATGTCAAGTTGCAACTTCCAGTCGGGGTTGCTGGTCTCAACCTCGTCTAGATCCATGACGCTTGTCTCCTCGGGGGCTTTAGTCATGATGTTGGCACGCCGTGTTTGCGTAAGACAGTGTGCTCAAGGTGACAAATTTGTTCAGCATGCGATACCTGGTCAAAGGTCCTGATCTTGAATCCTCCTCGGAGGGGGGTTGGAGAAGTGGAAGGAGATTGGCAGCTGAATTGCCTTGACTGTGTTCCATTCACAAGGCAACGGCCTGTTGAAAGCTGCCTTGCGGAACTGTTCGCTATTGTCGCAATGAATGCCTACTTGCACCCCGAGGTAGGAAACACGTACCCAATGATTCTCTACGCAACGGGCGGAGAGATGATTGTGTCACCACCCGCCATTGTTGCCGGGTCGAAAGGAGCATTTAGTGCACGCATTGCGATCGTCCTGTGATTCTTGTTCCTTGCAGACTTATCTCCTGCTGCATTTTGGAGGCAGAGGTCTTTGTTCTCTGATACACGGCGGGAGTTCATTAAATCACCAACTCCAGGTCGTACGCATCACTGCAACCGCCTCGAGAGTTCGCCATGGAAGACGGTGATGAGGCTCCTCCGACATGAACATGTTTGCGACCTGAAATGCCACACCCACGCAAAACCAGCACTGATCGACAAGCCAGATCGTATATAGCAAGCCCCCTGCTTACGTCGAAGCTTCGCGGCATAATTGATCGCAGGATGATGCTGCAGGAGTTCGCCGAAAGCTGGAAGGTGGGACGAACCGAAGCCAGGGGCTGGCCCACGGGGGCCACCGCCACACGGTCGGAGGCCTGGAAAAAGGGAACACCCCCACTTTTGCGACACTGTAGCACCCCGCCGTCTGTGACGTCGGTAGTTGAGGGGCAACCCTGGATCGAGGGTGCCTGGCCGATCTTCCACATGTCAACGGCCATGTCTAGCCTTATCTCCCGGACTTCTATAAGGACAGATATATCCAGGACCTTGCTTCGTTCAGGGACTCACACCATATCGATCGCCAAGCGCTCTGCTCCTTTTTACAACACCACCCCACAACCCAAGCGACAGTCTACCCCGCGTCCGCCAAGAAGTATCGCCATCATGGCAGAAGCACTCAACCTCACTTACAAACCAGAAGATGTATCTTACGATGATGCTGCTGCCTTTGAGACAGTCAAGACTCTTCTCAATGCTAGTTCGGACAGCTCAGTGACGGCGGAGACGACGGCAAAGGACCTGGCCGCTACCCTGCCAGGACCTCCAGGATCTGATGGCACTGATGCGCACTATACGCTGTACAACATGGTCATTGATGTCGCCAAGCAAATCCCGCACAATCACCCAGCGCTGGTCAGGCTCGTACGCACAGTCGAGGCGCTCTCGCTCTCCCCAAAGACCGTCTTTACCGAGACAACAGTACGTTGAACCCACACGCCTTACCTGCCTAGGCCGTTGCTGACCTGAGGGAGCAGAATGGATTTGAAACCTCTCGCCGCTTGCACACCTTTGGATGGAACCTGCGCGACGTCTTTGGCCGTACGTATCCTTGAGCTCCTGTGCTTTCGTCTTCGTAGCTAACAGGGACAGCCCCGTTTGAGCCCAACCGTCCGCCCACCGATGCCCAGCTCGCTGGCTACCTGAGCATCCAGGCGTTCACGGCGCTGCTCTGGAGTCGCGGCCTCATCCACGGTGACGACTTTGCACTGTGGCAGCTTCGCGCAGCGTTCGAGGAGGACGTCGAGGATGTGAAGGAGGCAGCGTACCTCTCGGCGGCGGCGGGTCTGTGGATCATGCATGCCGGGTCAAGGGTGTGGCAGCTCGTCACGGATGGACCGGTGCTGTCAGGGCCCGACGCAAGGAGCCTGCGAGCGGGCGAAAAGTTGGGAGGCGAGGGTGGTTATGGAAAGGAGAGGTGGGCCTTCTGGGTGAAGGGCTTTGACGCGAGAGCGGAGGGCGGCGAGGGCGTTGATGCAGGCATCGCGAAGAGGGCGGCCGCTGTGATGAAGGGGATTGCTGGTGATCTTTAGGTTGGAGCAAGTGAATGCTATCCATTCATCGACTAGAATTTGTGGTGAACTTTGGCGAGCGATCTCTCGTGGGTTGTGTCCCATATGTCTGTGGCTCTTGGTCCTTGAGTGATGGGCACGGGCCTGCATATGAACAGGTCCGTTTTCTCACCCAAGCTCGGTATAGTAACACTGACCTCTCTCAGAAGGCTACTACCTACCTATCTTGGGTGGGTGGCACCACAGATTCCTAACGTGTAAAGCACAATGATGTCACACGAGGGCACTTACGGATCCATCTGAATTATTCTCATCCAGGAGCAGGCTCATCTCTGCCCATTGGCATACTGTCGTCTCGAAAACGGCTTGGGCCATCGTCAACAGTTCTGAGTCAAAAGGGAATTAATTACCCCAGACTCTCATTCGGAGCTACACAACCGTAAACGTTGGCAAGGAGGGGAACCTGGGAAAGTGTAAAGGGAGAAGCCGCCTGCTGCGACCGTCCACCGGCGGCCAGAACAGTCGGTATGATTGGAGCTCCCCATAAATTGACGGGCATTCCGGCCAATCAACAGGGTGGAATCGAATCGGTTGCAGCGCCATAGGCCGATATCGCCACGCGAGAGGCGCCCAAACCCCACACTCGGGCGCATTCCAGCCAGTTGACTCATGGCTGCACGCCAACTGATATTTTTCCACCTCCGATCCCTCGGTCGGTTGCTCCTGCCCCAGCGCTGGTGTAGGCTCAGTCAGGGCCGGGCAGGACCAAACTTGTGATCTTACTTTCGCCTCCAGCCCCGGAGCACCTTTCCACCCTCTCCATCCTCACAACCTCCGACCGCTCGCTCTCCCAATTGACATTCGACTTTGGTCGTGTCAAAGGTTCAATACTGCCGGCACGCGTTCCTGGACACTTCGCGGAGCCTCTTGTTGTTGTTACCGAGCACAAAATTCTTTTCCCCTACCTTGAACTTCCTCCCTCGTCCGACCACATCCTCTCCCTCCTCCTCCGCCACCGATCACCTCGACCGACCGCCCATCATGATGCACCGAAGTCGCCAGGCCAGCCGTGCCCTCCGCGCCGTCGCGAACAGGCCCTCCTCCATTCGCACCCTCACCACCTCTCCCGCCGTCTCTGCCGTCCAGGCCATCAAGAAGACTCCCTCCGGCGTGAGGAATCAAGCCACCTCCGCCACCAACCCGGCACCGTATGTCCTCCCGACTGCCGTCACCTTCTCTTGGTGACTCACGAACATGTTCCCCAACTGACAACGATCTTACTGCAGAGGAGATGTCCGCCCCCCTCCCGCCTCTGGCTTCAAGCAAGCGGACGAGCATAGCCAGCCTCTTGTCGACCCTAAGGCGCCTGAGATGGACGAGTCGTATGTAGCCGTCCGCACACACCTCTCCGACGACGGCTTGCTCACATGTTCCTAGATTCATTGGCAAGACGGGTGGCGAGATCTTCCACGAGATGATGCTGAGGCACAACGTCAAGCACGTCTGTGAGTACAATATTACGCACCTAGTACCGGTGGCAATTCGGCTAACCCAGTCATCCAGTTGGCTACCCCGGCGGTGCTATTCTGCCCGTTTTTGACGCCATCTACAACTCCCCACACTTCGACTTCATCCTGCCCAAGCACGAGCAGGGCGCCGGCCACATGGCTGAGGGCTATGCCCGCGCCTCTGGCAAGCCCGGTGTCGTCCTCGTCACCTCCGGTCCCGGCGCGACCAACGTGATCACGCCCCTCCAGGATGCTCTCTCCGACGGCACGCCCATGGTCGTCTTCTGCGGCCAGGTCGTGACCACCTCGATTGGCAGCGATGCTTTCCAGGAGGCCGACGTTGTCGGCATCTCCCGCTCTTGCACCAAGTGGAACGTCATGGTCAAGAGCGTTGCCGAGCTGCCCCGCCGTATCAATGAGGCTTTCGAGATCGCGACCAGCGGCCGTCCCGGCCCTGTTCTCGTCGATCTCCCGAAGGATGTTACCGCTGGTATCCTGAGGAGAGCCATTCCTACCGAGTCCGCCATTCCCTCGCTGCCCAGCGCTGCGACGAGAGCTGCCATGAGCCTGAGCAGGAAGCAGCTCACCGCCTCGGTGAAGCGCGTCGCCGACCTCATCAACATTGCGAAGAAGCCCATCATCTACGCTGGCCAGGGTGTCATTCTGTCCGAGAACGGCCCCGAAATCCTCAAGGAGCTCGCTGACAAGGCTTCCATCCCTGTCACCACGACCCTGCACGGTCTGGGTGGCTTCGACGAGCTGGACGAGAAGTCGCTGCACATGCTTGGTATGCACGGTACCGCCTATGCCAACATGGCCATGCAGGAGGCCGACCTGATCATCGCCCTTGGCGCCCGTTTCGACGATCGCGTCACCCTGAACGTCGGCAAGTTCGCCCCTGGCGCCAAGGCTGCCGCTGCCGAGGGCCGTGGTGGTATTGTTCACTTTGAGATCATGCCCAAGAACATCAACAAGGTCGTTCAAGCCGTTGAGGCTGTCGAGGGTGATGTCGCCACCAACGTCTCCATGATGCTGCCTCACGTTGAGATTCGCTCCATGGCCGACCGTAGTGCTTGGTTCGACAAGATCAACGGCTGGAAGAAGCGCTGGCCCCTGTCCGACTACGAGCGCACCGAGCGTGGTGGTCTCATCAAGCCCCAGACCCTGATCGAGGAGCTCAGCAAGATGACGGCTGATCGCAAAGACAACACCTACATCACCACCGGTGTCGGTCAGCACCAGATGTGGACCGCTCAGCACTTCCGCTGGCGCCACCCCCGTTCCATGATCACTTCTGGTGGTCTCGGCACCATGGGCTTCGGCCTGCCGGCCGCTATTGGCGCCAAGGTCGCCCAGCCTGACGCCCTCGTCATCGACATTGATGGTGATGCCTCCTTCAACATGACCCTGACCGAGCTGTCCACCGCTGCGCAGTTCAACATTGGCGTCAAGGTCATCGTTCTGAACAACGAGGAGCAGGGCATGGTCACGCAATGGCAGAACCTCTTCTATGAGGACCGTTACGCCCACACCCACTCGGTCAACCCCGACTTCCAGAAGCTTTCCGACGCCATGGGAGTTCAGAGCCGCCGCCTGGAGAAGCCGGAGGAGATCCAGGAGGCCCTGCGCTGGCTCATCGAGAGCGACGGACCCGCTCTCCTCGAGGTTGTCACGGACCGCAAGGTGCCCGTTCTGCCAATGGTGCCTAGCGGCTCTGGCCTGCACGAGTTCCTGACCTGGGACAGTGAGAGGGACGTGCAGAGGCGCAAGATGATGCGCGAGAGGACTGGCGGCAGACACGGCTAAATATGTCATGTTGGATCTTTTCCGTCTTCGGCACTTATTTTGGGCTTCTCACCGGCGTCTACTCATTCTTTTTTTTTTTCACCATGTGTTCTTGGTTAGCATATACCACCACGTCGCCCCTGTTCCGAGAAAGGGGTACGTATGCTGGGGATGGACTGTGCAGGGCCCTTCGTGATGGAAGGGAGGGTTGAAAAACAAAAGTCCTTCTTCTCATGGCCTTGTTGATTTCGGCCAGTGATTGCCGCGCGCATTGCGAGATAAGGCGATGTGTTTGTAGGAAAAGTCGGCGAAGGGAATGCAAAAACTGTAAAACACTGAATTGTGTGCCACGATGCTTGTGACGATTGAGATGGCACGTAACAAATACCAGCCATGTGGCTTGTCGGCTTGGGCTCACATGCCTGACGATAATGTCCTTGCTGTATTGAGAATTTGTCTCATCATTACGAGACCAACTAATACCCATTCTCCTGTCAAACACCATGTCATGGCGAAAGATGAACACGAAAAAACTGCCAGCTACCCATATTCTGGGCAAGATATGGCTTTGGTTCGGCTTAGACCCCGATCTAACCTGAAGCAGCGTTTGACTTTGTCTAGTAGAAGATGATGTCGTGCAAGTCCACCATGCCATCTTCGCATGTACTAAGACACCAAGCATTGACAGCTTAAAGCTCGGGTCTTAGCTACTAACCGAGCTACTCCTCCCTCGCAGTTCTCCGGCCGGTCAACCCTTCACCCCCAAGAAACCAGTTCATCACCGTTGACCCCAGCCCCGAGCTTTGAACCTGATCACACACCATGTCGCGGTCCGTACCCTATCTGACAGCGGTCGCTACCGGCGTCATCGGCGCAGCTTGGACCTCCGGTACGTTGTCGTTGCTCCATCTCCGCACTTCCGTCCGAGAGAAGACGGTCCCTCCCGCTGACACACCGTCCAGGCGCCATCGCCGGCCTCTCCATCATCGGCTGCCCAGCAGCCCTCGACTTCCCGCACCACCTCTCGGCTGGCGTCTGGCGAGGCTTGTATGAGCACGGCCTTGCTGCCATGCCCAAGTTTGCCGCCACCACGGCGGCCGTGTACCTGTACGCCGCCTTCGAGGGCCGGCGGCGCACCACCAGCAGCGGCGGCGGCGGCAAGGGGAATGCCTTTCTCGGCTTCGTCGCCGCCGCGGCGCTCACCGTGTCGATCGTCCCTTTTACCGTTGCCCTCATGAGCGAGACAAACCGGGAGCTCCTCCTTGCTGCTGGGGATCCGAGCCCGCAGCAGGCGACGGAGAGGATCGTTGAGCTGATTGGGACCTGGAAGGCGCTTAATCTTGGGAGGAGCTTGCTGCCTCTGGCTGGCGCTGTTGTTGGGGCGTTGTCCTTCTTCAACACCCCTTGATTGCGGGCATGATGAAGATGCTGGGCTGCATTGGGAGGGTGGGAGAAGTGATGCTGTTTCCGCAATGGAGATGTTGGCCTGCGTCTCAAGACAAGTAATCGAAGCCGGTCAGGGCTCTCGACCCAGTCTGTATCAAATGTCTAAACTTGGCCCTCTGATCAGATGCATGGGAATGCCGTCATGTCCTCCATCAAATGTCATGGTTCGATGCAAGACTCGCTCCTTCTCAGGTGCGAGGTAGATAGGTGAACGCGTCGCTCTGGTTCTTGACACACGTGTACTCAATGCGGCACAATAAACTTGTAGAACGAGGCTTCATGAGGGACCATCTTGGACAGTCATACCATGGAGTCGCACCCTCCCCCTCCGATTGTTGACGGCTCGCCGATTGTGCAGGCTTTCCTGCTGGCCTTGAGCTTCAAGTGAATTGGCAGCTCCCAGATGTGAGGAATGTCTTGTCTGAAAGCACGGACCAAATACAGATCATAGCTGTGGACCATGGAACTACATATTATCGCTACATCCCTGGTCATCAACGTCGCAAGCAGCCTATGCTTCAGTCATCAATTGTCAAAGTACATCGATAGCTCTAATGGCTGATTTTGAGCCTCGTTTCTCATTGCTGAAGGTCCTTGGTGGCTGGGGCACAGTCAGGTCAGTTCAGTCGACCAAGCGCAGCATGGCATACGCTAACCATAGGCGACCAGTGGTCCTGGTTTATTGTACGTGGCAGATCAGTACCTATGTTGTTTTCACTCAGAGATGATCCGCTCACACAGTACTCCAGCATGATGCGCAGCATGATATCGGGCACATCAACTGCTGCAGTTATCGGGGTGGCTAGTGCGATGGCAGGCAGCGTCATCTGGGGCACAGCCGCCATACCCTTCATGGTCGGATCCAGTATGGGGTTCGCCATCGGCAGCTTCAGATGGTATCACGTCTCGCTTCTCGAGGCACTGGTGCAGCTGAGGAAGCACCCGGCCCTGCTACGACTACACATTACCTCCAACTTCCCTTGGGTTGCGCAGCTTCATGCCCATGATGTCGGATGGTTCACTGCGGAAAGGTTCACGTCGTCGTGGCTGCTCAAGAGCATGCTGGTCGTGGGCTGGTTGTCGGCTGAGCCTGCATTGCGGGAGATCAGGGACCGCCAGGAGGCTATGCTCGTTGATCGTTATGTCGCGCTCGGGATGGGAAAGGTGGATTTCGGGTCAGAAAAACTCGAAGAGTAGCCTTGCTAGGCTGTACCACAACGGCTTCAGGACCACTGCGTTTCTCTCTATTGTTCAAGAAAGGTTGCATTCTTTCGAGTATCAAAATCTTAGTTACGAGTCATGTATAAATTCCATGGCACTTTTCTGCATCACAAAACCGAGCATGTTACACAACTAAGGCAAGCAAGATTTGAGCATCTCGGTGAACAATGAGTCTGATCGGAACAATAAGTGAAGAGGGCATTTCTGCAATGATGGGCATAGAATGGGCTGATATTGAGTCTCAAACAGTCAGTCTAGAATCTCCTTTTTGCCGTTGCAAAATTCCAACATCCTAGACAAGCCTGCCGGACCAGTCAGCTGGACGCGAATTTCTGATTCCAGGTCAGTTCTAGAGCCTCGCTTGCAGTATTCTGATTGATAACCCATACCTAGCACCTAGTGTTGGTGCGGATAAGGGTGCATCCGGCTATGCCTGGGCTGCACGAGTTATAATGGCAATAGCCGCTGTAGCACAGGTAACCGGCTCCACAGCCTCTCTTCTCAAGACCTTCTCCGCGGGTCTCCGCCTGAACGGCAGGCGCGGCCGCAGCTAGGCCAGTAACGAGGAGAATGGCGGCGATGCTGAACTTCATCTTGTTGAGCTTGGATAACGCAGTTGACGATAACAGGTGAGGTGTCTGATGGTGATGCAGTTGTGTCTGAGTCTGAGTTGACGATCGAGCAGGACAACGAGCGGTCGAGGTCTCCTATTTATGTTTCTAATTTCCTAGCCACAAGTCATGCACATGGAGATACAATCCTGCCTTGGAAGAGTTTCCAAGGTGTCTTCAAGCCGCATAGGCTAACACTGGTCCCAGGAAAGGTGAGGCCTTCGCTGAGGGGCTGTATGTGGACCTTCAGCAATTAGCCGACGAGAACACTTGACGTGTCAAGGCATCACAATAGGCTAATCTTTTTCAGATGCGCCGAAAGTGTTGCGATTCTGTCCAAAAAGTGGCAACATCGCTCTTCAGGAAATCGACAGGCTAATCTGTGATTTCTCGGCGCATTTCGTCCCAAAGCTTCACAAGCAGCAACAGCTGAAGGGATCCTATATATCATGCCCAGAAAAGTTGGCCTTGCAGCTGTGGAATGAGCTTGGCGGTCTCGCTCGAAAAAAGTTTCCTGAAACGAAATAGCCGTTAATTGCCTAAACCTCAGTACTCATGGAGTCACGGACTGTCGTTTCAGGTAGTTCAGCTGTGCGGCGCGGTTCCGCCAAGTCCGCTCTGTTTGCAGGTCACACAACATAGCATCTTTGCACAACACCGTCAACGTCGGTAGATGTCAATATTGCGGCACCAAAGTCAACACCGCCTTGGCGAAGAATCCAAATATCATTATCAATGCTACCGAGCTGAGTCGCGATCTTTGTCAACCCAGCTCTTTAGACTTGCAGTGTTCATGATCTCACTGCGGTCGAGGCGAGATAACATGCTTGTGAAGTCTCGCATGTACTCAGCAGCCCGGCGGGAGGGTCCTTCGTGGGCTTCAAAGGGGCAGTTGAGGAGCGCCACTGCCACATCTCGGACCTTATACGCCTATGAAAAGGAAAAGTCAATCGTTAGTGTTATTGGCTTGACGCAAGAAAGAAGCGTAAGATGCACGCCGCACGGCTAGTCTTACCAAGTATAGTCCGTTCGGCTCAATATGTACTTGCTGAATGCTGTGCAGTAAGTGTAGCATCTGACGGCAGATGTCCTCACGCGACGCCCAATTAGCACGCAGGGCCGCAGACGCGGAGGCTGTATCTGATGTTACGTCGGCGTCTAATACCTGCTGCTGAAGTATCAAGTCGATCTTCTCGAGAAGGTAATTCTGCAGCCAAAGATGGGTGAAGTGCAGGTTGGCGCGGGTAATCTCTAGCTGGGCGTGAGCAACCTCGGGGGAGTCCACGTTCTCGCCAAATTTATCACGGGTCTGATGGACGTCCTCGGCGACAACCCATTGTCTCATTACGGCAGGTAGATCGTCAAGCATATACTCAAGTTTCTCGAGCAAAGTCTGCAATCGACCAAGGCGAGCCTCGGGTGCGCGCTTGGGGCTGCAGTCACAACTTTCGTGGAATAGTGCTTCCTGCATGGCGGTGAGGAACACCTGAGAGGCCGCAATAAAGGCGCTGATGCTCGTAAAAGGACGGTCTGTCCTGTCGTATGGCCGGCTGTCGCCAGTCATGGGAGACGCCGGGTCCAGTGTTACAGGATCGAAGACGGTTTGCTCAGTGATCAACTCATCCTCAATGTCGAGGGGTACCAAGGCTGCGAAATTCACGTCTCGCAGGGTGTAATGGTCAAGAAAGGTCAGCTGCTCACGGCGTCCAACGTGTATTAGAGAATGCCTGGAGTGTCATGCAAGTTAGTCACGGATGCTGCGAAGCCTTGACACCGGGGTGGATGGACTCACGCGTATCCGTAAAATTGCAGCCAAAAAGCCTTCTTTCGTAGCTGCGTTTCAATGCGGTTCAAGCCCTCGTACTCCGAGATCCGATGAATGCCCAGAAGACGAGCGAATTGCGCCGCCTCCACCTCGAGCATGCGACTATGGTTTGACTGACCTGTCTGAAAGGTACCAATCGCCAAGCTGTAGCACACGGCCCATTTACGATGGGTAACATGATCCCAATGGCCAGCCGAGCGCAGTCGCAGGCACATCTGTGCACAGTAGTCAATCATGGCACTGCGTGTTGGGAAGCGGTCGACGAGCTCTGTGGCCATGGCTCGATAGTGGTCAAACCTGGACGGCAGCAGACCAATTGTGAGTGCTGTTATGCTCAACACGAGGCGAAGAAACTCCGAGTCGGTAACATCTCGATCAGAGGCTAGCTCGGCTTTGAAGGTTGGGCGATGGACGACGGGAACTAGAGGATAGATGCGCTGGAGGTAGTCTTTCATAATTGTGTGAAAGAGTGGGCGAGGACATAGCTCGTCTGTTGGGTAGTGGAAGGCTCCCTCTGGAGCCAAGGGGCTTCGATGCGCAGACAAGGGGCTCCGGCGTGCAGACAGAGGGCTTCGAAGTGCAACCAAAGGCGAGGTGGTGAAGACATCTTGTCTGGGCGGCGCGTCGTCGAACAGTCTCGTGCTCGTCGTGACAGACGGCGAGTCACTGTGAGCGGCGGGCGACACTCGTCGGCTGTGTGATCCGGTGTTTAGCAACACATCTGAGACGAGCACTTGATTGACTTCACTTGCCGCTTCTTGGGTCCCCGAGTTCTTGTTGGGATGGCAAAGCTGCAAGGCAGGCCAAGCTTGATACACCCAGCACACTGGGGCGTCTGAATGCTACTTTGCGGAGAATCTTGCCCTACAGTGGACTCATCCACAAAAATGCATCGCTTTCTTCGTGCGCGACAAGCATCGCATGCACGTGTGGCAATTTGTGCAGTCCTGCTCGCTGCGGCCGCTGTAACAACACTTCGACCTGGCGACGCTCCGGCGTTTCCTGTGTCGGAGGAATTCATCGCGTATGTAGCGCAGGATGGAGACAACGGGGGGGGGATACGCCTTGCAGCATGAAGAAGACAAGGGAAAAGGCGGAGAAATATCACGTCTCAAAGATCAGCTAACCAGCCAGTACCGCCGCTCCTGAGTCATGACGGATCACGCGCGCACAGCACAACACTAGCTCGTTACATTGAGTCTAGAATCTGTTATTCTGGTCATTCAGTAGGGCGTTCTGGGTATTCTCTACTGATGCTGATGCCAGTACAGCTCCCGCGTATTCGGGTCGGCCGAGGGCTGAGATTGTCTTGCTATGCGCTTTGACACATGAACACGAACAGGTTGTCCATCTTGCTATCAAGGCAGGAAATCTGTGCTGCCTCTACCTTGAGAAATGGATCCCGACTGCTAGTGTGTAATATTCTGTGCCGTTGGCATCAATCTCGCTTCCATAACGCTCCAATTGTGTTTCATTTTCTTCAACTTATTCTCACATTCTCCAGCTCCTCAAGCGGCATCGTGAAGCTGCCGGCCCGGCCCTACCCACACAGACCAGTCCACCTCCTCGTCTTCTGGGCTACAACCACCTGCTCTAGGAATACGCCCCGACTGCTGTTCCCTGCCTGTATCACATAAGACCCAGAGTCACTGCGCCAACAGTTGTCCATCTCGCTCCAGTAGCTCGTGGCTCGCAAAAAGTCGAGGCTTATCTCAGCAATGGCGCTTTCGCCAGCTTCGACCTGGACTTTGGCGAACCCTTTAAGCTCCTTAGTTGGTCGCGTCACGGTGTCGCCAGCTGTACCCGTCAGAGGTGTGGGCATGGATGGCCTCACGTAGATCTGTACAACCTCAGACCCAGAGCTTGAGCCAGTGTTTCGAACAGTCACACGTATTTTGAGGTTCGGGGCGTCGCTGCCTTTCGATGCATCGTTTGATTCGGAGATGGCAAGGTTAGAGAGGGCGAAGGACGTGTAAGAAAGCCCGTGGCCGAAAGCAAAGAGAGGATCGATATCAAGAGTGTCGTACCATCGATAGCCAACATATACATCCTCGCTGTAGAGAACTCGGCCGTTGTCAGACCGGAAGCTCAAGGCGCTGGGGTTGTCTGCTAGTCGTCGGGGCACAGTAAGAGGCAGCTTGCCAGCCTGTTTGGACAATCTCAGCCATTAATCGTGATTTTCAGAGAAACCGATCGCACGGATGGGTTACTTACCGGGTTCACAACGCCAAAGAGAATATCGGCTATACCGTTGCCCCCCTCGTTGCCTCCGAACCAAGCCTGCATAACAGCTCCAGCACTCTCGATCCAGGGCATAGAAACCGGCGTGCCGCTCTGGATGATGACTGCTGTATTGGGATTCGCCTGGACGACTGCCGCGATTAGATCATCGGTTCCTGGAGGCAGAGCCATGTGTGAACGATCCTGTCCCTCGCATTCCCATTCTCCACTCAGCCCTGCACAGACGACTACCTGGTCAACGGACCTAGCCAGGTCAACAGCTTTCTGGAGCGCTGCAGACGTGTCGAGTCGGGGACAACCACTGAAACGGAGGCCGCCCTGACCAAAGTCTACCACGCCCGACACCTTGCGCTCAGATGTCAGTGAGCTTCCCCAGCACACAACAATCCTGTAACTCTGGCCGGCCTCGAGGTTGGCGCTTCCAATCTCTTCAGCTGAGCCACAGCCAGCAAAGCTTCCACCGGCTTTCTGGTTCTCCACATTGGAGACAACGAGCTTGCCGTCGATGAAGAGTTGTGCAGTGCCGTGAACCGAGAGGCCAAAGTCCCACTCTCCAGAGACCTCTGGAGTCAACATGCCTTCTGTCTCGGCGTACCAGACTTTGTTGAGGTCAGGATGCTCGTAGTCTACAAACCACATGTTGGAATCGTCCAGAAGTCGTTCTTCCAGAATTGCACGTTTATCTTCCGCCCCGTCCGGTCTGGGCTCGTTATACACGCGAAGTGTGAAGCCGGTATGCTGACCATCGACTGTTCGGAGCCTCTTCCCAAGAAGTGGCAGAGACTGGTGGCCGTAGACACCCTGAGAAAACTCAACGTTCGATGCGAAACTGCAAATCCCTTCGAGTGGAGTCACGGTGCGGTATCCCCTAAGTGATGCGCTGCCGCCACCGCAATATGTAGCGATGTTGGCATTGGGTCCAATCACGGCAATGCGCTTTGATGGGTTCAGGGGCAGGATGTTCCTCTCGTTCTTCAGCAAAACGATGGACTTTGCTGCCGCCTCGCGAAGCAGCTGCACGTGCTCGGGAGTATTTGCCTCGCTTTCGGGGGCATTCGTAGGAATGGTGGTGTTTTCGACAGCGTGTTTGATCAACTTGAGAATATTTCGTACGCGTTCATCGAGGTCTCGACGCTTAACCTTGTTTGCCGTAACAGCGTGAACGAGAGCCTCTTCACGCCAGCGGCTCGGGCCCGGCATCTCGAGGTCTTGCCCTGTTGTGACTGCGGAGGATGTGCTATAGGTTCCGTACCAGTCGCTCATGATGAGACCATCCCACTTCCACTCATCGCGGAGGATATCTTGGAGCAGGCGGCGGTTCTCGGGCGCGTGGCTGCCGTTGATCTTGTTATATGCCGTCATGATCGCTCTTGGCTTTGCCATTTCAATGGCGATCATGAATGGGAGGAGGTATACCTCGCGTAAAGCCCGCTCTGTCACCTGGACATCAACTGCCATCCTTTCACTTTCCATGTCGTTGCAAACAAAGTGCTTCAGCGTCGCCGATACGCCAGAGGCCTGGACACCGCGGACGTAGTGCCCTGCTATGATGCCGGAAAGCACGGGGTCTTCGGAGAAAGACTCGAAACCTCTGCCACCAAGGGGCCCTCGTTGGATGTTGACTGTCGGGCCAAGCAGAACGTGGGCTCCCTTGGCATGCGCCTCCTCAGCAAGCAGGTGGCCTACACGCTCCGCCAGGTCTGTGTCAAAAGTTGCGCCCAGGGCAGTACCGCATGGCAGACATGCCGAGGGGGTGCTGTCGAAGAAATGGGTTCCACGGACGCCATTGGGACCATCGGATAGACGTATCGAGGGTATAGAGAGACGATCGATCGCTGTTGTGTGCCACCAACCCGTGCCTGTTATGCCGAAGTTAGCGAGCTGCGTGGCATCAGGCCGTACGACACTTTGCAGGCATATTTACCAGCAGTCAGCTGCACTTTCTCCTCCAAAGTGAGCTGTTCAATCAGTCTTTCAACGTCCATGCTGCGGGCCATTGGGAATCAGGGCAGACAGAAGTTTGGTAAGTGGAGAGAAACCCAGCATCTGCAACTTGGACAGATCATACTTGAGGTCGTGCGCGTCGTCCCGAAGGAGAACTTATATGCCGCCTGCCAGTCGATCAACTCATTTACGTCATGTTGCAGCAAGAAGACTAGAGGTGAATAATCGTAGGAGAACACCATGGCTTACGTTTGATCTTCGTGTCAAGGCGGCGATATTGCGCGTGGAGCGTCGAGGGCGGAGAATTCGAGTTAGGGGCCAAATACTTGCCAACCGAGTTGCTTGCCCAATTCTCCGACTCGGCATTTCTGCGCTGAATTTCTGATAACGACTTGACGAGATGCCTGTCACTTCTCCGCAATGTCTAATCCATCAGACAGCTCCGCCTTGAACAACGAAATTATTGATCCGTTGGAATCCCATTATAGTGGTCCTCGTCCGTAAGAATACTCTCCGCCATTGCCTGCCATGTGGTGATTCTCCGCTTCGATAACCTGACCTCCCTGGAAGCCCCGCTCCCCAGACCGCCGGCTGGCTGGACCCCCTTGCCCCCCGGACAGCCCCAACATGCGTCTCCATGGGGAACGACTCATTCTTGGTAAGGGGGAATATCGAAATCGTGGAGCAGGCTTCGTGGCTTGAAAGAGTCCTGAGCGCAAGGAAACTTGTGCACACCATCACCGGGCTTGGATTGCAAGGCGAAGGATTAGTATCTACATAAATCCGCCCTCCATCCCCCCTGAAACTGAACATGCATCTTGCTACCATCATCGCTTTTTGACAAGAATTACCTCTCACCTTCGGCTACTTCCACTCATAATTAAGCTATTCAACCTCTGCCCAGTCACTATGACTGCCCATACCGTTGAACTGGCAAATGTGCCCAAGGACGACAAACCTTGGTGGAAACAAAGGCATCTGATCAGGCTCAATTGGCACATCATCTCCCTTGTCATGTTCTGTAAGACATTGTTGCTCACCAACACTTAGGCTTGATGAATTCAGCTGACACTTTCTGAACAGCCTCTGCCAACGGATACGATGGCTCGGTAATGAGCGGCATCCTGGCCCTTGATACCTGGAACAGTTTCATGAACTTCCCTCGCGGCACATATTTGGGGTGGATAACTGCCATTTACTGGCTCGGCAACGGCGTTGCCTTTCCTGTGGCCGCTTGGGTGTCTAACCGCTGGGGTCGCAAACTCGGCATCTACTTTGGCTACTTCTTCCTCATCATCGGAGTTGGTCTGCAGGCGGGAGCCCCGAACGAGAAAACCTTTACCCTCTCGCGACTCGTCATCGGCCTCGCCTCGGGCTGGCTTGGCAACTCGTCACCACTGCTTGTCAACGAGATTGCTCACCCCAAGCAGCGGTCCATCGCCAATGCCTTGTACATGTGCGGTTGGTATGTCGGCGGCACCATCTGCGGCTGGGTCACCTTTGCCTGCCGCAACATCCCCAGCGATTGGTCGTGGCGTATTCCTGTTCTCCTGCAGGCCCTGATTCCTCTGCTCGCTCTACCTGGCTTCCTGATGTCGCCCGAGAGCCCTCGCTGGCTCATTAGTGTTGGACGTGTCGATGAAGCGGCCGATCTGCTCGCAAAACACCACGCTGGTGGCAACAGGGACGACCCGCTCGTCGTATACCAACTAAGCGAGATTGAAACGACCATTACGGCCGAGAAGGAGGCTTCCTCCAGCGCATCGTATGCGGACATGGTCAAGACGCCCGGGAATAGGCACCGCCTATTCATCTCCGTTACGCTGGGTTTCTTCGCACAGTGGGCTGGCAATGGCGTCGTGTCGTACTATCTGCCCCTTGTGCTTGACTCGGTAGGCGTTAAGACGGTCACCGAGCAGACCCTGATCTCGGCGTGTCTCAATGTCTGGAATCTCGGCTGGGCTGTCGCCGCCGCTATGAACGTTGATCGCCTGGGCCGCCGCTTCCTGTTCATGAGCTCCGGGGTCACCATGCTGACGAGTTTCATCATCGTGACAGGCCTCAGCGGTGCATTTGCGAGCTCCGCATCTTCATCCGTCGGCATGGCTGTCATTCCGTTCCTGTTCCTATTCTTCGCCGGTTACGACATTGCCCTGTAAGTCATCGCCTGGAGCCTCTTGCAAATAGAACATGACCTGACGTTGTGTGATTCTTCTAGAACCCCTTTCCTCACGGCGTATCCATGCGAGATTTGGCAGTTCAGCCTGCGCTCGCGCGGCCTCACCGTGGCTTGGTGCACAACTGTGGCGTCCATCTTCCTCAACACGTTCGTCAATGCGATCGCCCTGGATGCTATTGGCTGGAAGTACTACTTTGTCTTCATCGTCGTGCTATCGCTCATGATCATCACCGTCTTCTTCGGGTACCCTGAGACGCGAGGATACACTCTCGAGCAGATGGCCATAGTCTTCGATGGGGTTGATGCGCCAGTCAACTCCTCGGATCTGATGGAAAAGAACGCTGCGGTAAGCCACGTTGCCGATGCGGACCAACAAGGCTCTGCCGAGCACAGTAAGGTGTAATGGTGGTGGTGAGTCAAAGTGGCCACAGTCGCCCCTATGGCTATTTTGGTAGCTCTAAAGGTCGATGGGCATTCCCAGTATTCTCAGTGGGTTGTGTGGGAGCTGGAATAGTTGCACTATTGCAAGACTGATTCTCTGTTGCTTCCGTTCCAGTGCCTCCTTGATCGGTAGCTTGCTGCATGCTTGAGCTTTTACCAGAGCTTGATGTCTCTCCCCATCGCTCCGACACCCAGTGCAAGTCTCTCTCGTGCCAGTCTGGCATGTACAACCACCTTTCCAGGTCGGAACTCCATCCCCTGTTCGGGAGGTAGGACTCGAGCATGTAATAATTGTCCCTATGGAACGGAAAGTCCATCGTTGGCGGCCCGCTGCGCTGCAGGAACTCGTCCGTGCCGGACATTTCGTCCTCCTTCGCCATTCTGAACCGCCGCCGCCGGTTGCCCTGGTTGGCAGCATGGCGGCGGATAGATCTTGTTGTAGAGTTGAGGTGTACTTCCAGCACACGGGCGTACCACAGAGGTGAGATCAAGGCTCTCTGAACGATTTTGGCGTTCTCGGCGACGAGATCCTCGTTCCAGACGGGGAACTTGCCGCGGGGGATCATGGGGATGGGCGTGCCCGAGTCAAGGTTCGGCTGCCAGTGCGCAAAGTCGACCACCAAACAGAGAGAGTTCCAGCGCAGGATGCAGGTGAGACACGTGCAGATGCACGTTGGGTCGGCGGGCAGAACGTGCTGGAACTTTTTGTGGATGCCCATGCCGCCTTGACGTTCGGGGTGAAGCAGTGCTGGGTGGATGGAAGGATCAATGTCCTTCATCAGGGCTGGCAGCCTGAGACATGGCTCAAGACAAGCGTATCGGCGGGCGATGACTTCTTTGACAAGGACAGATTCCCAAGTACGCAGGTATTCACGCATGGATGTGCAGGTCTGCTGTAGACGAAGGAGATCGCTGGGCCGAAGGTTTGCGAAGATGCTCAGGAGGAGTTCGTCCGGGAGCGGGAAGAGGCCAGTGCCGATGCTTTTTGGTGGGCGTTTGCTGGCCTTTTTCTCAAGCCTCTTTCGCTGTCTCTCAGTCCGTTTCGACCGGATCGTGAGGTTGCCGTCGGCGGCGACTCGTTCTGAGCTAGTCACGGGAGGTGGTGGACCAGGGACCATATGAAGCTCGTGGGCAGAGTCCGATCCCTCACCGTCGAGTGTCAGGTCCTCCAGATCTTGCGATAAGTCGCCATTTGTGAGTACCGTGGACCCATGCTCCGCCGCTGAATGGCCAGGATGAGAGGCGTTCTCTTCTGTCGCCGGTACTGAGATTGTGGCCGGGAGTTCCGGAACCAACATCTCTACAAGAGCGAATGCATTAGATGCCTCTTTCGTCATATTGACTGCCTTGAAGTCGGATCAGAGGGCAGCCAAAGCGGGTTGACGAAACGACGAGACGACGCGAGGTACGAAGTTGGGCTCTTGAGGTTCAATTGCCACCGCATTCCATCATCGAATTGGTTCGAGAATAGTGGGGTCGATTCCGCCAATCAATCTGTGCTATTCCGGCAGCTGGTCCCAGCTTCAACCAAGGTCAACGACAGCTGGCAGCAGCCATGATGAGATGAAGGCAAGGCATCAAGACTCCAACAACTTCACTCGTCTCTCACGCAGAAAGCATCATGTGGCTGGCTGCGTGCGGAATATACCGTTGCGCAATGGATCGTTCTGTGCTCAAATATCCTGCAATCCCCTCATCATCATTTAGTTTCCTCAGCCATGATCTATCGTCATTCAAGGCAGAGGCTGCCAGCACGAAAGTTCGCCGAGGTATTCTTGTCTGATCAAAACCCAGGAAACCGCAAGAAGCTCCCAATCTTCACATCGCAAGGGTCACGGCCAAAGAAAACATCGTAAACAAGCCCACTGCTGCCTGAGCCCATGTGCTCCGTCTCGATCGCCATGCGTGCCGTTTGCGCCTGACAGCGATAACTCCCAAATCTGTACTCAACGATTCCAACATCCTCAGTGCGATACACATCAATGACACTGTCAACCTGATACTGGAACTTTGCGTCGAAATATCGTGTTAGCTCACGGGCATTTACAAAACTCGGATGCCCTTCAATGATGAGCACACGGCTCCGATCCCCAGCGTGCGGCTGCGGCGCCGACTTGATGCGATTTCGCTTGACGCGGGCGCAATGGGTACCGACAATGAAGCCCCAGAAGAACGTGTCGCTCATGAATTTTTCAGCCGCCCAGAGGTCGAAAAAGACGATCTTGGCGGCTGCAGTATAGTGTCGGTTGCGCGGGTCAGGGGGGTTGATGACGCACGCGTGCACGCGGCCCGTGTTGCGGATGCAGCGGAGGAGCTGGTTGTGTGTCACGTCTGGAGGCAGGTCGATGATCCAAAAGGAACAGTTTTCTGCGTCGGGAATGGCGGCGCTGTGATTGCCCGGAAGACTTGGGTCGCCACGGTATTTGACCGAGATGCCGTGTTGGGCCTTGAGGCGGGCCACCTCCCATGGGTCTTGGTGAGGGTTGATGAGGCCAGCAATTGCGTTGCTAGGACGAAAGCATATCGTAGTCCGTGGTTGGAGCTCTCCCAGCTGCATGGGTCTCCGGGCTGGCGTATGGCCGCTGTGAGACTCAAATTCGGAGAGGAGGGCATCGGTGCTGTTGATCCTGGCCTGCGGCAGTGGCGTAGCGTGACAAACGGAATTGGGGCTTTGAAATTGTTCGAATATGCCATCCGTACTACTCTGAAGGGCCGTCGGGCAGGTAGTCGAAGTGGCAGAGTCTGAAGAAGACCCTATTTCGTCGGCGCTGTCACGAGCCAGCAGCAATGACCGCTGTGGTGCGATCAAGCCTGTTTCTTGATCTGATCTGTTTTGGAATGTGGAAACGATGCCCGAAAATGGCGATGATGAGAAGGCACCTAGATTCCGAAACCGTGATGGACGAATACAGGGTAAGCGCTCACCATGGCCATACCTCTGAGGACGGTATGGCCCGTCGGTGGTACCAGTCGACCCTCGAGAATTTTGCATACTAGAAAAGATCTGATCGTCGAGCAACGTCTCTCTGGGTAAGCTTTGATGAGCCCGATTTTTGAAGTAGAATAAAAGATATCTGTGGAAAGTGTCTATGGAGGTTGGCAATAAGCAAGAGTAAGTGACACGACGTGATCTGGTTGTTTTCGGTTTTGTAGTTATTCATCTAGGCTTGGAGATATCAGTTTGCCGAACAAAGACTACCCTCGCAGCATCCTCAGCCTACGTGCCTTGCCCAGAACTTGACTGGACCTTTGCTCTTAATCGATGAGACATGATGTTAATTTGCAACAGGACAAGGGTCAAAGACGAAAGATGAAAGTGCTGGCGTAGAGACTAAGACCTTGTTTCTTGTTTGAGCGCCAAATTCTTCAGCGGCGAGTAAATATGGACCGAGACATAAAAGAGTAAGGCGAGACACCAAGTTCATCAACTGTTAAGATGCTTCCACTTGCTTCGAACCTTTGATTGAGTTGAGGTTCAACAGATTTAGAATAGCTGCCACCATGGTGTCACCTTGGGCATATATTTCTTCTCGAAGTCGCAAGCGGCCACTCAGTAAATCTTTGACATTTCGTTGGGATGAACCGGTCTGGGAGTATATCATTCTTTGATGGGTATCTAGGGCAACGGTGAATGAAATTGATCAGATTTATCTCGTTAGCCCAGTATCCCAAATCCGACCTGATGAGGGACTTTTTTCGTCTCATTGTTTCCTTGACATGTGCATTTGCCTCCAAACTACAAAACTTCCCAGCTAATAACAAGCACCAACTGTTGCTTGAATCGTGTAGATATAGATGTAAAATCTGGAACTATTAGCAGTCGCTCTGAGGGCGTACCGGAAGGCTATCTTACATCGCAGCTAGCACTTTCTGAAGGGGCCACCCATGTTACACATGTGAGGGTTGTAAGAACATTGCATGCAGTAGCAACTTTTATTAACAGAATTGCAGTTGCAAGAGGCGCCACATTTGCCTGCGGCAGAGAATTCGACGGAGCCAGTCTCAAGCTTTTCCAAAGCAGGGGCGGCCACAACAGCGTCGACGGAGAGGAAGGCGATGGCAAGAGAGAGCTCCATTGTGCTTGGAATATGGCTGGGTAAGGTTGTTGGTAACAGATGAATAAATGTCTTGGCTATCTTGGTTGCCATCAAAGTCCTCCTTGTATGAAGAATTTGTGATTTTTTATAGGTCGAAGGAGAATATTCAGCTCGAAAATTGAAACTCAAAGAAGCAACGGAGAAAACTCCCCGAACATAACCGCAGTCAGTTGAATATCGAAATGTTGTGATTTATTTCATGACCTACCATTGCCCTTGGTGTAATAAGCTCGACTACACAGAAGCAGCCTACTAGGTCTACAGGTAATAGAATATAGATGAAGGGTTGGAATACATCTAAATTCTAGCTCCTCATAGCTTATGAGCTTCCTAGGATCCCCTTACATATACGTTCTTATAACTATAAACCCCCTAACCGACCCCTGCTTAGTAGCTCCGCAGTGCTACCTAGTAGAACTCAATAGCTAGCAGGTGATCTGCGGCCTATGGCGAAGACGCTTCACCTCATTACTGGCCCACTCAGTCGGGTCCCTTGCGGATACCCTGAGCGTAGACTCTATAGATCTGACCGCCATTGTCGTCCTGTACCTAGAAAGCGTGAGAATGTTGCAAATCTCGGGCTAAATGATTTACGTACGTAATGAAGTGTTGTGCTTGTAGTACTCTCATGGACTGTCCTCCTGCTCCATAAGGAATCGCTAGCTTATTCTTCATAAGCCTAAGGCCCACGCAATGGTGATCGAGGTAACTTAAGGTCCTCAAATTAGTACACTGTATCCGGCGATAGATAGTACGCTTTTTGAGTGCACCAGCAGGATTAGGAGACCGATTTTCCGGGGTCGATGGCTGCGGTGGACGTCGGCAAGGCATAGCGCACAGGGTAAAACAACTGTCTTTGAACCTCAATATACCGTATAGAATGTGAGCAGGCGAGAATGAAGGCGGTGGTGGACGATAATAACTTCAAGTTTAGAGGTGATAGTGCGAGGAGGGAAGGAAGTGATAGGTCTTATGTGACTCCTCAACTCCCTTACGATCTTCTCTCATAGGTGTTACTCTGATCGTTGCATCTCTGTGCCTGGCGTGTGCTCAGTAAATTAACAGCGCGCAACGTGAGACTTTGGATTGCCTCATATGAAAGCTTGGCGCGACGAAATCGTGGTTTCTGCTGGCTGCTGCGCTGGAAAAAAAAGCCCACACTCTTTGAGCTACTGAGCGTTCTGGTCTTGGTACTAGCGCACCTGAATGAACAATCATGAGAGTGGGAGCTGTGATCTCTTTGAAATAGATAACAATGAAATCAAAGAGTTATTGCCAACGCGCGCCTGACTGTTTTGGAGTGGTTGATGATTCCCACCCTACTAGTAGGCATCCGACCTTTGGCCACTGCTAATGAAGCGGACTTGGTGCCGATACCAGGGGGATCAGGGCGCATGCAAGGCACTATGATCGCCTGCTCGGGTTTCTGACTAAGAACCAAGGTGTCATATCCGCAGACGTCTTGGCGTACCACCAGCTCACTCCCAATCCTCATCATCCTACCATGTATCTCCTCCAAACAAAGACCTGAAAGTAGCAACTCGTAACCCTTTCCTTCTACTCTTCATATCGCTCAATAGCTCTCAACACCTGACAAGATCTCTCTTATAGATCTGACATGCGAGGCAAGATGCCTACTACGAGCCGAAAGGGGAACATCTTCTTTCACGCCGACTTCAGCCTCTGGCACCTCCTCAGGCTAGCGGAACGGCTCCGACGCCGACCGTGTACCTGTAACGAATCTCAAATCCCCAAAGCAGGAGCTTTAAACTGGGCTATATTTCTTGAGTTTGATGATGGCCTCGAATGGGTTTTTCGGGCGCCCTGCTCATCCTACGCCGCCGCCCAAGGCTTCACCGGGCGTCTCCTAGCTAGCGAGGTTGCTACCCTCAAATACGTCAGAGAGCACACTTTTATTCCTGTACCAGAAGTTTTTTATCACAGGTATCTTCCTGATGCTCCAAGCCAGTAAGTCTCTTGAGCTAACGGTCGTTAGCCTCACCTACGAAAATGACATCGGCATCCCATTTATCCTAATGAGCAAGGCTCCCGGCCATCCCCTTGCGAAGTACGACTGGCGAACACGTACCCATGAACCTTCTGGACAGAGCAGTTCTGCGACGCTTCCACGTGTTTTGACGAACGAAGAGAAGAAGACCATCATGCGCCAGCTTGGATGCTACGCTCGTCAGTTATTCGGTCTCCGCTTTCCGACCATTGGGTCGCTCTTCGAAGGCGACAAAGGTTATTACGTCGACGAATGTCTTTCTCCCGGGCACGTTCTGCAAGACCGGGAAACAATTGAGGATATCCCGCGCGGTCCATTTCATCAGCAAGTAGACTATTACTCCTCCCTCGCCGCAGCCCTTCATCTTCATGCCGAGCAGCTTCCAATGGACCACCATATCCTTCGTGCGCCTATTCCCGTCCCACAAGAATACCCCAACTTCGCCAAGTACTACGCCGCCACTGATCGCTGGAATGACTTCGCGGCCCTTGGGGGAATAGTGGAGTCTAGCATGAATCGATTACAGTATTGCCTCGCGAGCCAGCTCCTTCGGGACTCTATCATCCCCTGTATGGTCCGTCCTGTCAGTCAATCAGCTCCTGGCTTCCCCCTTCATCACCACGACATCAGCGTCCAGAATCTGTTCGTAGACAATGACCTGAACATAACGTGTGTCATCGACTGGGCATTTTCCTCTACTGGCCCGCCGGCCCAACTTCTCACCACGCCAGGCCTACCACATCCTAGGGACTTGGTGTTGGATTTATCCCTGGTAAGTGCCTTCCGCTTCGGCTTCGAAACTGAGAATAGGAAGATCGGTGGGTGTGTAATCGAGCCCAACTTCTGGATGGTCGGCCAGATGGTCTCACGGTTCATGCGCTTGGTGAATCTGGATGCATTACAAGACTACAACCACCTGGAGGCACTCTGCACGCTTAACGGGGAACCTAGAACTCCTGGAGAAGACGGGGACGACACCAATAGTCTGCCAGCTCTATTGGAAGAACGAGAAACGAGACACGATGCGCTCATACTGGCCGGCAAGCTAGCAGATGACGACGAGGATGAAAGCGAGATCCGTCGGCGGGAGCAGGAGTACTTCGGCGCAGTGGGCACTAAGAGACTCGCGTTAGCTCGTAAGGTGGCAGTTGCTGCCAAGATGAACCCACGGTTTGTGGCAGATAAGCGGCTGTGGCGCTGGGTTGATGCAGTCACAGAGTATTACGATGGCGAGGTCTGATGGGCTGGGGTTTGAAGGGTGTCACAGCTTCTCTCTGAAAGTACCTAGCAGACGAGTGACAAAGCATTCATTCCAGGAAAAAACACCAAAGGGACTGGATTACTTCCATCACTTGGCTACAGACCGTTCCAAAACCGCTTGAGCCGTCCTTCCCTGAGCTCCCCTATGGGCTGGTGCTCGAAATGCCTGCTCAACAGACGGGAATGGAGGGCAAACAATGATTCAGATCCGCTTCCTGCACCTCCTTCGGCCAGCATTTTGAAAGGAGAACTCGTATAAGCAAGGTACTTGCTGATCTGTTGCGTGTCACAACCGCGAATCAAAATTGAGCCAGTGAGCCACGCAGTTGACCTCTGGAATACGAATTGTGCTATGAGACTGCACCAAAAGCCAAGGGTGAGTGTCCATACAAAGCGACAACACGGACCCCCTTGTCGGTGTGAAGAGGCCGGTGAGCTGGACAGTCTCGGTCAAGTCGTGAAGCGCCACAATCTCGGTCAGCGTGGCTGAGGCGACTGTTCTTGCCTGCCTGGTACCTTAGGTACCTACCTGAGGTACCTACCTCAGGTAAGGTTGGGACCCAGAACACCATGATCTTGCCATCGACAACACCTCAAATATCATCGACATTTGGACCGTCACTATCGCGATCTCGAGTCTCCCGACATTCTTCCTTTGCCCGTGCCGCAACAGCCACGGCCCAAGCACAGCACCGCTCGTCCGGACCACCGGGAACAGTGGGGACGTTGGCCAGCTCAGCCAACCCCAGCTCGCCGAGCTTCGTCCGGCCGAGCTGGACCGAGAAAGCTGCTCGCATCTACGGATGTTTCAAAGAAGACCCGCCTGTCAATCAATGCGCTGGAGCTCCCTCAAGTCCGCCTTCAGAGCTCTAACCCCCGTTTGCTTAGCCGGGCCATCTTGGCACCTGGCGACACGTCCCAGGGCGACGCGACCCTCGAAAGACAACCATCATGATTGGTCAATTGAGTGCTATCCTGGGCCTCCCTTCGAGTTGACTGGGCTCAGCACCCAGTCGCCAGCTGCCCGCCGACAGCACCAATACGTCACAGGTCTTTGGAAGTGGGCTGATGGCGCCCTGAGCAACACCACAATATAAAGCTTGCTTCGTTCCCACTTGGCGGCTGCCCCGGGGCGACTCTTCGTTCCTTTCCCGCTCAACTCTGCCGAATAGCTCGTCTGCTGCCTGTCGGATTGCCTGTTGGAAGCTGCTGCTGGTCGACCTTACGCGGACAGCTTGCTCCGACGGACAACCCCCCTCTCCCCTCCACCACTGAACAACTGGGAAGCCAGTCGCGCAGCGCCAATGGCCTCACCAATCGCTTCGGCGGCCCTCAAGGCCCGCGTACGCCGCCCTTCCATGCTCAAGAAGCTGACCCAACCCGATAAGCTCCTTCAGCACTTCCCCAATGGCGCGTACATCGGCTGGTCTGGCTTCACCGGTGTCGGCTACCCCAAGAAGATGCCCACCTACCTCGCCGATCACGTCGAGCAGAACAACCTCCAGGGAAAGTTAAAGTACTCACTATTCGTGGGCGCCTCATCCGGTGCTGAGACGGAAGACCGTTGGGCTGGTCTCGACATGATTGACCGCCGAAGCCCCCACCAGGTCGGCAAGTCCATCGCCAAGGGCATCAACGAGGGTCGCATTTCATTCTTCGACAAGCACCTGTCCATGTTTCCCGTCGATCTCATGTACGGCTTCTACACCAAGGACAGGCCAAACGACAAACTCGACGTTGTCGTCGTCGAAGCGACCGACATTATGGAAGACGGTAGCATCGTTCCAGGTGCCTCCGTCGGCGCCACGCCCGAGCTCATCCAGATGGCCAACAAGATCATCATCGAGGTCAACACATCGCTGCCCAGCTTTGAGGGCCTACACGACATCACCATGACTGAGCTTCCCCCCAAGCGCAAGCCTTACCTTATCATGGGTGTCGAGGACCGAATCGGCTCCACATCCATTCCTATTGACCCGGAAAAGGTCGTGGGCATCATCGAGTCCGATTACCAGGACCAGACGTCCCCCAACACACCCGCCGATGCCGGCAGCAAAGCTATCGCCGACAACTTGATTGAGTTCTTCGAGCACGAGGTTTCGCGCGGCCGACTGCCCGCGTCCCTGCTGCCTCTACAGTCCGGTATTGGCAACATTGCCAACGCCGTTATTGGAGGTCTCTCCGAATCCAACTTCAAGAACCTCAAGGTCTGGACCGAGGTCATCCAGGACACCTTCCTCGACCTCTTCGATTCTGGTCGCCTTGACTTTGCCACCGCTACGTCGATCCGTTTCTCTCCCGATGGTTTCCGCCGCTTCTACGACAACTGGGAGGACTACCACGGCAAACTCCTTCTCCGCAGCCAACAAGTGTCCAACTCGCCTGAAATCATCCGCCGCCTTGGTGTCATTGGCATGAACACCCCTGTCGAGGTCGACATGTATGCGCACGCCAACTCGACCTGCGTCATGGGCAGCCGCATGCTCAACGGTCTCGGAGGCAGCGCCGATTTCCTCCGCAGTTCCAAGTACTCCATCATGCACACCCCCAGCACAAGGCCCTCCAAGACCGACCCCCACGGTGTCAGCTGCATCGTGCCCATGTGCACGCACGTCGATCAGACGGAACACGACCTCGACGTCATCGTCACGGAGAACGGTCTCGCCGACGTGCGTGGTCTCAGCCCCCGCGAGAGGGCGAGAGTCATCATCAAGAAGTGCGCCCACCCCGTATACCAGCCCATCCTGGAGCGCTACCTCGACAAGGCCGAGTTTGAGTGCCTCAAGAAGGGCTGGGGCCACGAGCCACACCTGCTGTTCAACAGCTTCGACATGCACAAGGCGCTTCTAGAGGAGGGCAGCATGCAGAAGGTCAAGAGCTTCTAAATACGACGTGACGAGAGAGGTAGGGAGGTGCGAGGCAGTCAGTGACCAGTTTTCGTTGCAGAAATGGTTCACAAAGTTTTGGTAGAGCTCTACGGAGCTGACGGACCGCTTAGGATCACAGACTTGATCTAAGCCGTCATTGTCATAGACATTTCTCGAATTTACTTGTTCAAATCATGGCTCGATGTGTCTTTTTGTCTACACGTGTTGTATATCAGCCTACCTTTGGCGTCGAGGGCTCTGCCGGAATAACAGCCTCCTCTGCTGACACGCCCTCCTTCCACACGTAAGACGCCGCGACATGCTCATCCAGAGGCTGTTTCTGGCCCTCGCGTCGGTAGAAGTTCTCGCGGTATGTGCCCGCCGGTACGGCGTAGTCGTCCCAGAAGAGGCCGCGCTTGCGCAGCTCGGGCAGCAGCAGCTCAATGATGTCCTCAAAGGACTGGGGAAAGAGAACATAGGCCTAGCAAGGTTAGTGACTACATTCATTCAAGCATTCACTTTGGAAACTCACAAAGTTGAAGCCATCAACATCCGCCTCCCGCACCCAAGTCTCCAAACCATCAGCCACCTGTTCCGCCGTACCGACAAGCACAGGGCCATTGCCGCCGATGCTCACATGCTCAGCAATCGTGTGCTTGGTCCACTTGGCCGTTCCCGGCGAGAATCGGGCATACCCTTCCACCGTCGACCGTACGGCGTTGCTCTCGACCTGGCGCAGCTCCTGCTCGTCGCCGTACTGGCCAAGATCAATGCCCGTCCACCCGCCAAACAGCGCCAGCGCGCCCTCGAGCGACGCGTACTGCCTGTAGTCGGCGAGCTTGGCCTGCGCCTCTTCCTCCGTGCGCCCGAGTATGGGCGTCACGAGCGCGAGCACCTTGATGTCCTTGCCGTTGCGCCCGTAGCCGGACTCGGCGAGGGCGCGAATCTCGGCCACGTTCTTGGCGCACACGGCGGGCGCGTGGGCCGACACGAAAACGGCCTCGGCGTGCTGCGCAGCGAACTGCTTGCCGGCACGGGAGGCGCCCGCCTGCAGCAGCAGCGGCGTCCTCTGCGGCGAGGGCTGGGTGATATGCGGGCCGGGGACGTTGAAAAAGCGGCCGTCGTGGTTGATGGGGCGCACGAGCGCGGGGTCGGTGTAGATGCCGCGAGCGCGATCGAGGATCACGGCATCGGTGCGCCAGGAGGAGTTGAGGAGCTTGTAGACCACGCGGATGTACTCTTCCGCTTGGGCGTAGCGGTCGTCGTGCTGGGAGTGTCAGTGGACTCATGCCGTTCTATGAGCAGGGAAGCATACCTGGGGCTGTTCGGTGAGACCCATGTTCTTCGCGGCCGAGTCGAGGTAGCTGGTGACAATCTGCACATGTCAGTTGAAGGCTCATCAGAACTGTGGGCAGGACAACACCAACGTTCCAGCCGAGACTGCGGATTTATTGTCAGCACCTTCTCTACTCTCGCGGAAAACAGGGCAGACTCACCGTCCTCCCGTCAGGTGATCCAATGTTGCGAGCCTCCTAGCAAGGTGATATGGCTGCTCATAGGTCGTGGACACTGTAACACCGAACCCGATGCTCTCCGTCGCGGCCGCCATGGCTGACACAACCGCCAATGGCTCATTGACGGGCCACTGCGCACCAGACGTGATGGCTGGCTCGAGCGACTTGTTGTAGACGTCATAGCCACCCAGGACATCGGCAATGAAGACTCCGTGGAACTTTGCCTTCTCGAGGAGCTTTGCGAGATCAACCCAATGCTTCGTTGAGTTGAAGTTGTGAGACTGGTCGTCAGGATGGCGCCAGAGACCGGGGGACTGGTGGCCACTGCACATCTCGACAAAGGCGTTGACGATGAGGCTCTTCTTCGGGGTGGCCCCGGAGGGCGGGATATTGTTGGCGTCGGCCATGATGATTGTTGTCTCTATGTTTTCGTGAGTACTTGCGACAGGATGCAAATGTAACTATAGATGCGACTGACACTGGCAGTAATCGAACGGCAGTCAAGGCAATACAAAACGTGTGGTGTCTAAGGGATAAACCTGCGAAGATTCACGTTTTGAACACGATCAACAGAACCTTAGAATCAGCCGAGGGAAAGCGCGTCACGCTCGCTTCAATCTTCCAAAGCTACCATGCAGTAGCCCACGCCAGAACGCGTGCTACGCCGACAACGCCGATGGCTGACAGCCCCGATCATCGGCCGGCGGGCGCCGGCCCCGCATGAGTGGGGCGATGGTGCCATCGGAGCTCCGGGTCGCGTCAGCCCTCCGTAGCCTCGTGTTGAACAGCTCAAGCGCGAGGGGTAACGTTCCAGATAACAAACCTGTGGGGGTTCCATGTGCGTTGACGTCTTTCGTGGCGTCGAAGCTATTGATCTTCGGGCAGACGAAACAATCACGGGTACTGGCAAACAGACCATGCAGATGACGCCATGTTAGGCACAAAGGTGACATGTCCAGACGCGTGTCGGGTTCAAGGCAGCCCGCAGGATCGGTAAAATAACTGTCGGCTTGCATCTGCCGGGTCAGGGATGCATGAGTGCCGGAATCTCCTTCGTGGATTGAAAGATGCATGAGGCGTGGGGTTGAGCATCATTATCGAGACAAGGGGTTAGTCCGTCTTGGGGCATCCGTCAACGAAGAGCCTGTCACAAGTTGGCCACACAGGCAATTGATACCACATCGCATGATACAAAGTAATAGAATCGGTGTAATTGGGTCGGATAAAATAGACTGGTCCTCTATTGTAGAGCTAACATGGAGGCGAAGCAGGTTCGCCGACGATTCTCCAGCTCCAACTTTCAGGTTCCGACCCCAGTCCCCTTGACAACCCTGCAGCTGTGATCGGCGTCCGTAGTCAAATCAATTCAGTCCAGTCTTGCTCTCCGTGCCAGCGAAAGTTTTCTTGCCCTCGCCGTCCTCGCTCTGCGTCTCGCTCGACACCGCGCCGTCGCCTGCCTGAGTGATCTGTGCCTCATGGTGGATCCCCTTTTCGGCTCCGTTACCAAAGTGCTTGAGAACAAGCCAGGCTGGACCGATAGCAAGAGCCCACAAGCTGAAGTTCATGTAAATACCACCAATCTCGCCAAAGACGGGAATAGAGGTCAGGCCGTAGCTGACAGCCTGCCACGCGGACTCGGTACCACGGAGCAGAGCGGCGTAGCGAATGACCTGGTCCTCGGTTTCGGCCAGGTTCGTGACGAAGAAGTAGCTGGTCCGTTAGCGAGATTGCCGAGATCTGTAGGAGATTGGTACTTACAGGAACAGGTAGTTGATTTGAAATCCAATCGTCAGGAAGATGTAGACGCCAAAGGCAGCGCCAAAGCCGGGGCTGCTCCAATCATAGGTAGGACGACTTTCGCGAAATCTGGTGGCCATGACCGTAGCCCACGTCCACCAGGCACCTTGAGTGATGACAATGAACCAGAATGCGCCGCGAGAGCGCGTCTTGAGAGGGATCTTGGTGCGGTCGAGCCAGTGCTGCATCCGTCAGCTTGGTTTGATCCAGAGTATACAGGCCTTACTTACACCCAGAAGGTTGCCCGAGATAACGGCCACGATACCAGACAGAAAAGAGCCCAGCGCACGCGCACGAACAGAGAACCACACTGCGTCCTATTAGATGCTATGATGCGCAATCTTGACACCCAAGAAAACTCACGAGCGATATATGTGAAATACACGGCCTCGGCGAAGACAGCCTGTCCAATCCATAGGAGGAGGAGAAGAAATTTAGGCTTCATGAAATTCTTTGTCGTAGCCTTGATCTCGTACCAGGGGTTCTCGACGATGGACAAGTTCACCTTCTTGCCATCCCTGCGCTCGACCTTGCTTGGCTTGTTCAGGAAGAAGCCGACAAATGGACCAGCCGCCTGGATGGCAATGAAGACGATGAAAACGGTGTACGAGACACTGCCGGCTTGGTCTCGGTCAGCATTGAGACCCAGGTTGATCGCACCACCGAGGATCTGTCCGCCGAGGCGGTAGGTCAGCCAGTAGCCGAGGGCCTTCCCGCGGTTCCACGGCTCAGGGTAGGCAATGGCGATCGCAGCCTCCGCCATCCAGAAGACACCAGCCGAGATACCGCAGACAGCAGCGCCGACAAGCATGAGCCACTCAGTGCCGTAACGGTTGTTGGTGTAGAGGCCGGCAGCAAACGGCGCATAACCAACGCTGAAAGTGTAAGCGAGTAAATCAACACGCGAAGAAGTGTGCGCGTTCTTACGTTCCGAAGATGAGAGCACCCTTGATACCGATGTAGTGGACAATCACGCTCGAGAAATAGCACGAGACGACCATGAGACAGAACGTCAGCGCATTGGCGGCGTTAACGAGCTTAGGAGACGCAGCGCCGCCTGCACCCAGGGAGTTCATGGCTCCCCAGATGCCGGGCGCGGCGAAGTTGCAGAGACCCAGGATGGTCATGTTGTAAAAGGTCGAGCGGTGCCATCTGACTGCAATGCACGATTAGAACGACTGCTTCGTCTGAGGTGTATCTGCCCAGCCTACCTGGGTGCTGCTGCTCTTTGGGAGGAGCAACCTGATCTTGGCGGAGTTCCTGAGAGTCGGACATCTTGCGAATAGATTTGAGAAAATATGGAAGACTCAGTGATCGGCAACATGGAAGAAATCGGTCTTGACGCCTGGACTTTATGTCAAGGCATTTAGGAGGCTGTCAGAGCTTGACACCAAAGATCAGGGTCGCCCGGGCCACAGCTCCCACGTGTTGGGCACCCACGGCAGTTGACCCGTCTGTTCGGAGACAGCTCCGGTCACGGTTCCGCCATGTTCCAGGGTAGGTCGAGCAGCCAAGACCGGGGAGGTTGCGACATTCGCCGGACCAGCACGTAATGGCCGACCACCCTGTCCAGACCGCAGCTAACGCCTACCCTTGCAACAGAGTGGTCTCCACAACGAGATGTGATGTATTTTCTGCAGGGTCCTACCGATGGGAAACCTGCCGATTAGGGAATCTGAAGCTCTTGATGCTAGGAAGGTCTGCATCTCGGAGAAGCTCAAGCGGTTGAGACATTTAGACTAGGGCTCGATATGTCGCATGGCATGAGCTGAGATCGGAGAGTTCCGGTGACTCAACATGACGGGTGTGATGATGGCATTGTGCTAAAAGTAATAGTTTGCTTGAGGGTTTCACGGATATATCCCAGGAGTCCGGTACCGCACTCAGGGACAGACAGGGGTCGCGTGGCAGCAAAGGCATGCATCGAGTTGGCGAGCCATCAACTTTGGGATGAAGGCACGGAGGTTTGAACGTTACAATTTATTCTTCAAGATGACCAGCAGAGCCTACGGCACTGAGTACCATCCTTCGTGAACATCTCTCAGGTCAACCTTGTCCGCTCGTACTAAATAGTCTGTCATATCGGTGCCCTCCGTCAATTCCTTCTTGGTGCAGCCCTTTCCGAAGTACCACAGAAACGGGTTGCCTCCGCTCTCTTCTACGTACTCGTACTCCCAGTCCTCCCACCTTGGCTCTCGCTGAACCATGGTCACAAGCGATGCGCTGCCTGGCCAGAGACCGTGAATCCTGGCCCCCGGCTTGCCGCCATTGTACCAGGAGCTGCACCCTTCCGAGAGCACCGTTGTTGCAAAGAAGGCGTCTGACCACTGGGTGTACTGTTCAGCTGCTCTTTTCTTTGGTTGAATCGTGCGAATGCCCTCCCTTGCTGCCTTGCGCAGGATTCGCGCGTAAAAGACAACCTGATTCTCCACATTGTGCGGCACCGTTCCTGATCGCCCTGAACCACCTGGTCCATGGACAAAGAGAAGGTTGGGAAAGTCGGGTGCCGCAGCACCGAGATATGTGTACGGAAACCCGTACTTTCCACCCTCGCGCCAGGTTTGAGAGAGATCCTCGCCGCGGGCAACAATGGGAAAAGGGGGCACCATGTCGACGTTGGCACCGGTAGCGCAGAAGATAGCGTCGACCTCACGGTGGCGTCCATCTTCCGTCTCAATGCCCGTTGGAGTGACCCGCTTGATCTTGGTACGGATATAGTCAACATTGTCTGCCGTGATAGCCTCGAGGTAGCCGGGTCCTGGTGTTAAGCGACGGCAGTGTGGAGAAAAGTCAGGAATGAGGGCATCGACGAGATCAGGGCGCTTGGCCAGACGGTCGTTCATGGCCTTCTTGAAGGACTCGCGCTGAGACTCGACTGTCTCGTGACCCTTTAGATAGCCGTTGAATCCACGGTAATACTGGCCCTCTTGCTCCTTACGATATTTCAGGTACGCGTCTGGGTCTTGCTTAAAGGCATCACGCTGCTCTTGTGAGATTGGAAGCGGGTCGAGTGAAGTGTCATGACCAGCAAAAGAGGCGGTCACCCAGGTCTTGTTTCGGGCATAATGGTCAAGCCGCCCAGCCACGCGCTGGAGATGCGAAGTGAGCTGGATGCCACTGGCGCCGTTGCCAACGACGGCGATGTTCTTCCCGCGTGGATCAAATTCGGGGTCCCAGTTCGAGGCGTGTCGCAGGGTTCCCTTGAAGTCTTTGATACCAGGATAGTCAGGCAACTTCCAGGCGTTGAAACGACCGATTGCTGTGAGTACGAAATCGGTCGTCTCGGTCCGCAGTACGTCTGTCTTGAGGTCCCGGACACTGATCTGCCACTCGGACTTCACATCGTCCCAGTTCAGGCCCTCAACGCGCTGAGACAGCTGTAGAAACTTGTATAGGTCGTATTTCTTTGCGAGCCCCTGCCAATAGTTGCGAATCTCGGCGCCCTGAGCGAACTGTTCCGACCATTGCGTATTGGGGTCAAATGTCGCCTGGTACACGTGTGCAGGAACATCGCATCGCACACCAGGGTATATGTTCTCGAACCAAGTTCCGCCCTGGCGCAGGTCAGCCAAAGTCAATTGTCTTCTTTCGAGCGTAAACTCACCACATCGGCGTTCTTCTCAAAGATGGTGAGCTTGATACCCGGTACCTTTGCTGGTAGTAGAATTCCAGAAAGTGTGCCACTCAGTCCAGCGCCAATGACAGCCACGCGAAGCTCTCGAGGCTCGTCAATGTAGCGATCTATGAGCTTCTGGCCTGGGTTGCTGTAGTTTGGTGGCTGGAAGAGCGACTCGGCGATGGCATCAATCTTTCGTTTCGTCTCTTCAAACGACGTGGCTGACAAGCGTTGGCCCGGCTTCACATGCGTGGCCACGGGCTGCGGTTTTTCATCGGGACCGACACCCTCGACACCACTGTCTGATGAAGCGTGATAGTCTCCCATAGTGTTCCAATGATGTTTCTCTCCGTGGTGACCAAGAGAGATTTGGTACTTGGTCTTGATGAAAAAGGCCAAGGTCAACGAGTATAGCATCTGGATCGCTAGATAAGAAGCCCATACCCCGCGAAACACCACCCTTTTACCATGCCGATCCCCATGGACCTTGTAGATCGACCCATTCAAGCTCGCCATCGGTAGCATTGCCGTTCGACTCGCCGCCGCCGTGCGCCGCGTCGTCTCACCTATGTGACCTCCGAGCACGCCATCCCCCCCACATCTTGTCGCATCACCCAGACTCCGGTTCGGCGCACCACAGACCTCAACACAGCGCACGCCATAATCTCCGACGGATCACTTTCGGCATCTTGGCAATTACATTGGGAGGTTGGTGCTCACCAAGTCGTATTTGCACTGAACCTTGCCTGCATGGTGGCTGCGGCCAGTGTGCGTTGTTCAACTGATCCCTCGGTCATTGGGCCGTGTCAGTTTCGTTGCAGCTCTCATGTCGGGCAGCTCCCGACTCTTGTCTCCCCTCGAAAGGTTACATCAATTCTGCTTCGATGGTGCCATGACCCGAACGCTGGGCAACACCGCCGTAGCAGGAGGCTGGTGGGTGCTTGGAAAGATCACCATGAACTTTCCACTGGCTGAATTGATGTCTTCAAGATTGCCACCCTGGCTTGTCGTTGACGCAAGGACGCCTCGATGCATGGCGAACAAGCTAGTTGAGTCGGACAGAAGAGATGTCGCGTGGTGACATGCTTGTTTCGCACGTGGGTTTGAGGGTATCATAAGAAGGCGGCGCCGTGTTCTCGAATTGCTGTGCAGATGGTGAAGCTTTCTCGGGATCTAGACCTCTTTACGGAATAACTTTCTTTGGCAGCAAGAGGTTGAACATCTTGACATCTGGACATCATGGCCAGCTCTCCAGCCAAGAAGTGGTACCATATCAGGTGGTACTCGGACACGGACACCAAGGAAGAGCGCAAGTTCATTCGTAAAATCGATGCCCTCATCGTCCCTTACGCTGTTCTGGCGTACTGGGTCAAGTACATTGACCAGGTATATGTTGATTCCTGCCATTAAAGTAAACATACTCTTAGTGTCTTACTGGCTAACATTTCTATAGTCCAACCTGAGTAAATAGAGGCTCGTACGCCACTCATATGCATTGCATGCTGACTCTGAACACAGACAATGCCTATGTGGCAGGCCTGAAGGAAGACCTCGGCTTCCACGGCAATGAGCTCGTGCAATTGCAAACCTTTTACATTATTGGCGCCGTCACAGGACAGATTCCATTCTTTTTCCTGGTCACCTACATCCCGATGCACTGGTTGATCCCCTTCCTCGACATAAGCTGGGGCATCTTCACGCTGCTGCAATATCGCGTCCAAGGTTTCCCCGAACTTGCTGCGTACCGGTTTCTTGTGGGCTTTTTTGAAGCAGCATTCTTCCCCTTGATCCATTACGTACTCGGCGCATGGTACCGCGGCGACGAGATTGCGCGTCGTGGTGGCATCTTCTACACTGGTCTGTCGCTCGGAACCTTGACAGCAGGTCTCATCCAAGCCGGCGCCTCAGCGCGGCTCGATGGTGTCAACGGCTTGGAAGGATGGCGCTGGATGTACATCATCTGTGCCATCATCACCATTCCCGTTGGCATCCTCGGATACTTTGTCATCCCCGGCACGCCCGATCAGCCAAACCGTCGCGTATTGACGGAACAGGACATCAAGATTGGCGAGAGTCGTCTTCAGCGTGCTGGCCATGCATCTCACGGCAAGCTCAAGCTTCAGGATCTCAAGAAGATTTTCCTGAAGCCGCAATTCTGGGCAATTATCCTTATCGACGTGCTCTTTTGGAATGCCGGAATCCACACAAGCTCTGGATCCTTCCTGCTCTGGATTAAGAGCTTGGGTCGATACTCTGCGGCGCGAGTCAACGAGCTTGGTACTATCGCACCCGGTTTGGGTATTTTTTATACCCTATTTGTGTGCTTTGCATCGGATCTGGTCCTCGGTCCCGCATGGGCCATTACCATGGCCCACGTGTGGAACATTCTCGGCCTCATTATTCTCGTTATCTGGGATGTTCCCGAGTCTGCAAAGTGGTTTGCCTTCTCGACCATTTACGCCTCCTACTCGATGTCGAGTGTCTTCCACGGTTGGGTCAATACACAGCTGCGTTCGTCACCTGCGCAGCGGTCCTTTACCCTCGTGCTCATCAACGCCATTTCACAGTCGTCCACGGCTTGGACGCCCTTGCTCGTATTCCCGACCGTCGAGGCGCCTAGGTATCCCAAGGGTTTTCCGTTCACGTTGGGCTCGGCGATCCTTCTTATCATTGCGACACACGCTTTGCGGTTGCATCTCAAGCGTCGAGAGTATGTCCGCCCCCAAGTCCGCCACCTTTTTGATGTTGCTTGTTTTCGCTGACACCGTCCAGCCCCAAGATTGAAGACACCACGGCATTTGCTGAAGAGGCGGCCCCAGTCCAGGAAACCGCTGCCAACAAAAGCAACAAAAGCACGCCGGTGAGCGTGTCGGGTAAAAGGGATTCCAGCGAGTGAGCCCCGGAGGCCGAGACACGAAGGATAGTGGGGGTTAAGCTGGCAATAGTAGACGGCCCTAGAGCCCAGAATAGGCAGTATTGAGGGATCAAGCAAGGATGCAGAGTGACCTGTCAAATAGTAGCCTCCGTCCGCAAGCCATCAATCAACATTCATGACGGAACTCCATCCCGCGGGCATAACGTCACTCTCCGCATGACAAGGACGTGAACCAAGGAATAGCACACGACCTCACTGGACAGGCCTGCCGAATAGAACAATGACAGAGCAAGCTCCCGCGCGCCGCAGCGTCCCGCCCTGACGGTCGCGCCGTTGAAGCCGACAGAGGCCGCGCCCTCTTGGGGCCGATGGCACCATCCGTACCCGCAATGGCGCGAGCGTGCCACGCGAGGATTGGGGATTCAGGCGCTCTTCATCCCGCGTCGGCTCCCCACGGTAAAGCGGGCAACAATTGGGTCACGATGCGTTCGCGCGACGATATGCTCGAATGGTGAGGCTATTGAGCGGAAGGCGTCATCTAGCACAAGCGGTTTTTGACAAGTCCGCTGGCGGTCCAAAAAAAAAAAAGATGCAATGCATCATAACGTACTTGAAGAAAAGGCTTGCCTTGCACACATGTCTCGACGCGAACCTGCACGTCCGCGTCCTTGATCCGAAAGCAACAGTCGCAAAATGACGTCTCTACCCATTCATGGAAATGGCACCTCGAGCCCTGTGGACGGGTCGAGCGAAGCCAAGAAGCATATTCTGCTCAACGCGTTTGACATGTCGACCGTGGGCCATCTCTCGCCCGGTCAGTGGAAGGTTTGCTCGCACTCTGAGCTGTGATTGAATTGGGAGCTCAAGTTTCTCCAGAATCCCATCGACAAATCCGCGAGCAAGCGAGACTTGCAATACTGGATAGATCTGGCAAAGCTGCTGGAGCGTGGCGGCATCAATGCTCTCTTCCTGGCGGATACCTACGGAGGGTGAGACCGTCCTGACCCAGAACGGCGAAAAGAGTCAACTGACAAGCGAATCGTAGGTATGACACATATGAAGGCAGTCTGGACAACTGTATTCGCCGCGCCGCACAATGGCCCATGACAGACCCGACCATCGTACGCTCAGCGCAGCTCTCAAGTTCTTACTTTCAGGATGAGCCAATCTAACGAAAAGTCTAGCCAATTAGCGCCATGGCTGCTGTTACGAAGAATCTCTCTTTTGCCATAACAGCGTCGACTTCGTTCGAACCACCTTTTCTCCTTGCAAAGAGGTTTTCGAGTCTCGACCACTTCACACGCGGCCGAATTGGGTGGAACATTGTGACCAGCTGGAAGAAGAGCGCCTTTAAAGCCATTGGCATCGACAGCCCAACTCCCCATGACGAGCGGTACGAGCAGGCAGACGAATATCTGCGCGTGTTATACAAGTGAGCGGTGGCCGAGCACGGCACTCGTCTGATCTTCAGACTAACACAAAAAACAGGCTCTGGGAGGGTTCGTGGGCGGACGATGCGATTAACCCAGATGCCGAAAACGACAGCTACGCCGATCCCGACAAGATCCGGACGATTCACCATCATGGCAAGTTCTTCCACCTCGACACGAGGCACATCGTGGACCCTTCACCGCAGAGGACGCCTTTCCTCTTCCAAGCGGGCACATCTTCGGCAGGGTCCAATTTTGCGGCCTCGCACGCCGAGGGCATCTTTGTGTCCTCGCACTCGCCGGCGCTCCTGAAGCCCAAGGTGCAGGAGATCCGACGACAGGCAGCCAGCCTCGGCCGCGACCCGCAGTCTGTCAAGTTCTTTGCAACGTTCACGCCGATCGTCGGCCGCACGGACGAGGAGGCCCAAGAAAAGCTGGCTGAGCTCAAAAAGTACGCATCCACCGTTGGCGGTCTCGTGCTCGTCAGCGGCTGGACGGGCATCGACCTGTCCAAGATTCCACTCGACCAAGAGGTGACGGCGGCCGACTCGCTCGAGGCCCACAAGGTGCGCAGTATCCTGGACGCGTTCACGACGACAAGCGAGCATGTGCCCAAGTGGACGCCTCGCGTCATCGCAGAGAGGGCCGCCATCGGTGGTCTCGGCCCCGTCTCGGTCGGAAGCCCGAAAAAAGTGGCCGATGAGATGGAGCACTGGATTCGGGAGGGCGACCTCGACGGGTTCAACATTGGCTACGTCACAACGCCGGGGACGTTTGAGGACGTTGTCGATCTGCTGGTGCCGGAGCTCCGCCGCAGGGGGCTCTACCCCGAGGCGCCGGCCGCGGATGAGCAGCTGACGGCGCGCGAGCGGGTGTACGGTAGGGGCCAGAAGGGGCTCAGGGATGACCATCCTGGGTCGCGGTACAAGTACGACGTGTTCGAGGAGGACGGGCCGCCCGCCTAGGGATCGCGTCGCGCGCGTGCCGACAGCCAGGCTGTCCTGGATGTCGGAGGCGTAGCGACGATTTTGGAATCGAGGCCAGCGGCTAAACGCTTGAGGGAGGCCTACAGGCGATGACGAACTAAAGCGCCTGAATAAAACATATCCCCGTTCTACCTAGTTCACCTATGCAGCCCCCGCGCGACAGCAAGCAGACGACTTGTTCATGCAGAACCCTGTCGTTTGTTGGTAGGCACGTGGGGTGGAAGTGGTCATCGTACATGGTGGCATGGTGATAACCGGGGAACCCTGGACCCCTCCCTCCATCCTGCCCGTGTTGCCGTTTGTTGGTAAGCCATCCCACGCTCATTGCCTGATTCAGGATTGGTTGAGTCGAAGTTCGGCCTTGAATGATTTCGAGGGCGGGTGAACTGCCGAAGGACAACAGCGCCATGGTGGTAATCTATCACGCAATTTGTCTGGTGCGGGACTTGGGGAGCACGCAATGCCTCACCTGCGTGTCGCCCTATTGCCCCTCCGATCGACATGGCTCCGACTGCGGCCCCCCTCTCCCCAAAGAAGAGGTTGGATAGATGTCGGTGATAGGGTCGCGGACGAACACCCCCTTTCCCCCCAAATGCGACTTTTGAATGTATAACTGGCGGGATAGGGTGTATCTCATGGTAGTGTTTGCATCCCGTACCATATTGTTCGGCATCTCCCATCACCACCATGTCAAATATTGATCTTCCCAGCAGCCAGACGGTCCTGCTGCTGCATGGGCCGAAGAAGCCGTACGAAGTCACAACCGGCTATGCGATACCAGAGGTTCAGAGCGAGAATGAAGTTCTCGTGAGGGCCGAGACGTTCGGCTTGAACCCCATCGACTGGAAGGCACCGTAAGCCCCTTTCAAGAAAAAGAGGCCCTGACTGCAGTGCCGTCGCTGACTAGGAGCCCCAGCGACTTCAATTTTGGAATTCCAGTGCTGCCGTACATCGCTGGCAGGGAGCTCGTCGGCCGCGTTGTCAAGCCTTCCAAGCCTGGCTCGAGGTTACGTGAAGGCGACCAGGTGCTCGTCATCTCGACCGACTACCGAGACCTGCGCAAGGCCGGCTTTCAGGAATACGTCGTGTCTTCAGACTTCAACACGGTTCGCATCCCGCCGAACGTCCCGAGACAGCCGGGTGCCACGATCGGCGTGGCCTACGTGGCGGCCGTCCTGTCGCTTGGCGTGTGCATGGGTGTCGACTTTTCCAGCATCCTCGACGGGCCCGACCTGCTGCAGGTTGTACGGTCGGTCGAGCCGGACCTGCTGCCGCAAGATGTCAGGCAGGAATGTCTTTCGGGCATCCAGGACCGGGAGCGGGCAGTGCCGGGCGACTGGCTGGCCATCTGGGGAGGTGAGTCTTGTGGAAAAAACAACTCGTTGAAACAACATGCTGACACGGACTCCAGGCTCGTCGACATCAGCCAACCTCGCCGTCCAGCTAGCCCGTCTGGCGGGCCTCCGCGTCGTGACCATCGTCGACAAGGCCAAGCACGGCCTGCGCCTGGCGGACCACGAGATCCTCCGCCCAGACCTCCTCGTCGACAGCCACTCGCCAGCGCGGGCCGTCGAGATCATCCGCGCCAACGTCGGCAAGAAGCTCCGGTTCGCACTCGACACGACGGGTCGCGATTCGGCCAAGTCGCTGCTGGACGCGCTGACACGGGACGATGAGCTGGAGGGCATCAAGGTCGGGGAGGAAAAGACGACAACGACGACACCGCCGCCGAGCCCTCCCGATACGCCGCGGAGGCAGAGGAGTCAGTCGGCCCATCTCGTCGGCTTGACGGGCTTGCCGAAGGGCCAGGCGCCCGAGGGTGTCGCGTACCATACCGTTCCCATCAAGATCTTCCACGAGGTGCCGGCTGTCGGCGAGGCGCTCGTGCTGTGGCTCGAGAGGCTGCTGGAGAGCGGATTAGTGAAGCCGCCCGAGGTGCTCGCAGCGGAGCAGGGCTTTGACGGCGTGAACAGAGGCCTCGATCGGATGCGAAAAGGCGAGATCTCGGGTGGGCGCATGGTCGTCGACATTAGCTAGGCTGACAGCATCGGAAAAGGAGAAGAAAAAAGAAAGCAACAACAATAAAATGGTGCGATGCGATTCATGAGCCTTGGGGTCCTCTGCATGCTTAAGTACGGCGCATTGTTCAACTCATTGGTCCTGGATGATTACATTGGGGTTTTCTTGTCGTACATCTCCGACGGTTACAGCTTTGTTACAGCTTGGCCTTGCCTGCCTTGCGCTCGGCAGCAAACTTCTTCCCCGCCGCGATCCTCTCGGCTTCGAGCTTCTCCCTCCGGTTCCAGATGGCCTCGGTGGTCTCAAAGTTCTCCTGGTGCAGCAGATAGGCGCTCTCCTTCCACATCTCGGCCTTGAGCACGCTGTAGACGCCAGACTTGCCCCTCTGGGTCAGTTTGCGGTCGGCGATGAGCTTGAGGGCCTCGTCGAGGCCGCCGAGGGCGTCCACGAGACCGGCCTCGAGGGCGGCAGGGCCCGGGAAGCGCTTGGCTTCGAGAACAATCTCCTGGTAGATGCGCGGCGAGGTGCACTTGAGGCGGAAGATGGAGGACATGGCGGGCTTCAGAGGGGCGCCAAACTCGAGCTCGTTCATGCAGAGGAAGCCCTTGCTGGGGTTCATGATGCGGTAGTCGTGGTGCATGGCCGTCATGAAACCGCCGGCAAAGGCGTGGCCAGGGATGAGGGACACGGTGGGCATGGGGTAGGTGAGCAAACGGTGGTAGAGCTTGTAGAGCGAGTCTGTCCAGAAGCCGGGCGTGGTGAAGGCATGGTCGAGATCGAGGCCGTTGGAGTAGAACTTGGTGATGGCAGAGGTCGTGACGACGACACCGACAGGGTGAGAAAACTCAATGATGTCGAGGGCCGTGAGGAAGGCGCGGCAGAAGGGCGTCGTCAGGCGGTTGTCCGGAGGCGAGGACCAGGTGAGGAGATATACGAGGGGCGCAGGCGACGTGCAGACGATGGAGCCACCGACGTGGTCACCGAGGGCGGGGATGGGCACAGTGAAGAGGGCGTCGGCCATGGTGCTGTCTGCAGGGTGGTGCTTGAGGGTGGTGCTGGTCGGTGGTGTTGGCAGGGATGGACGGCACTGTTCTCGTCGTCTAGGTTGTCCTCGTCGTCAAGGTTGTCAAGACGCTGAAATGGGCCGAGACTTGTGATGGCTGCGAGCAAGAGAAAATGCTCTGCGACTCGTACGCTGCAACGAATTTCCAACAGTGATGGTCGATGTCGAGCAGATGAAAAGCAGCAAGGCGAGAGTTGAAGAGGATCGTCGGCGTGAGACCCTGGTTGCCTGGTTCAGACCTCGGTTCGGCAGTGGAGGGGAAACACCCTAGGTGTGCTACTAAGTATGCAGCCCCGCGCAGCTTGACGGAGCTCGCTCCACGATGATTAATCAACAAATATAGTTCATCAAGTCATCAGACTGCCGAGCGGAAAGATGGAAGATGGATTCAAAAGGTTTGGAATGAACTCTTGGAGATGCCAATAGATCCGAAGACTGGTCTTGGAGAGAGGAAGGAAGCACGTGAAGGGGAAGGGGCATGAATGGCATGTCCTCGATGGGATGTGCCGGATGGCATGGGATTGCTGACATAAGGCATGGCCAGCCACACTTGTCTCCAGTCTCGAGGCTACCCCGCCATGGTGGCTGGTGTCATCTGTCTCACATGACGACATCTAGTCCATGTCCAATAACGTCGCGAGCTCAGCTCTGTGTAGGTAGTAAGGAGGTCCCGCGCGGCGCGCTCTGGACGCATTGAATGCAGTTCGCTGGCAAGTATACCGCGCGCGCGGCCTTTTGATGATTAAGGTTCACGACTGCTTACCCACCGGAACTCCGGATCCTGGCCGAAGCCGGCCGTATATTACTGATGGCACGGCACCAAAGCTGGTGTCTCGTCGTTCGTGGTCAACGGCAACCCCTCGCCAACGTGCCTGCCTGCCTTGTGTCTTGACGCCATTGAGAGCTCCTTCCCCATCCCACATCCTCCATCCAGAGCCTCACCTGAGTAGATTTCCCTCCTGGCATTGATCGCTGCCTAACCCTCCTCTTGCATCCCGCATTCAACCTCATGGCGCCGAAGCCCATCCTCATCTCCGGCGGCGGCATCGCCGCGCTCCTACTGGCGCACTACCTGCACCGCGCCAATATTCCCGTTCTCGTCTTTGAGAGGGATGCGTCCATCGTCTTCCGCGCCCAGGGCTACCGCCTGCGCCTCTCGGCCGAGGGGCTCGACGCCATCGAGGCAGCCCTCGGCCCGCAGGCGTTTCAGAAGTTTTACGACGCCTGCGGCAAAACGGGCGGTGCCGGCGTCTCGGCCATCGACCCGCTCACGGGCGAGACGCTCAGCAGCACCAGCGCGCCAGCCGTGGGGCGTGAGCCGCTGACGAGCAGGGACGGCAAGGTCGTCGGCATCTCGCGCGGCGACATGCGCAAGCTCTTCCTCGAGGGCCTCGAGGACAAGGTGCGGTGGAGCCACCACGTCAAGGGCTACGAGAAGACGGACGGCGGCGTGCGTCTCGTCTTCGCCGACGGCAGCACGAGCGAGGAGGGCAGCCTGCTCGTCGGCGGCGAGGGCGTGCGCAGCGACGTGGCGCGGCAGCTCACCGACGGCGCCGTCAAGGTGTACGACCTCGGCGCGCGCGGCATCCACGGCCAGGCGCCGACGACGGCGTTCCTGGGGCTCGGCGAGGGCGTGTTCCGCGTCGTCGACGACACGACGCAGCCCGACGACGGCATGGTCTTTGTCATCACCAACGTGCGCGCCGGCGACATGCACGACCCGAACCTGGTCTTTGGGTGGACGATGGTCGGTTCGCCGGGCGTCATCAAGGCGCCGAGCGACGACTACACCATCACGGGCGCACCGGCGGCGCGGATCGCCAAGGCGCTGACGGCACACTGGCACGAGCGCGTGAGGCCCCTGTTCGACAATATGAACGAGCAGGAAGCGGCGTTTTGGAAGATTTCATGCTCGGACCCGAACGGCGTGCCCACGTGGACGAACGAGCCGCGCGTGACCGTCATTGGCGATGCCATCCATGCCATGACGCCTGCTGGCGGCAACGGCGCGAACACGGCGGTGCGCGACGCCGCTCTCCTCGGCGGGCTCCTCGTCGAAGCCTGGGAGCGCGGCGACGGCGAGCAGTGGCGGGGCGTGACCGAGGCGTACGAGAAGGAGATGCGCGTGTACGGCAGCGAGGCGGTCAAGGCGAGCTTCGGTCAGGCGACGAGCCAGTGGAAGGTCAAGATTGACCTGGCCACGGCGCCGACGATCAATGAGTACGTGGCGCCCAACTGAGCGGATCAAAGCATGTCAAGCATGATGAGCATGCCACACATGTCAAGCATGTCAAGCATGTCAAGCATGTCAAGCATGTCAAGCATGTCAAGCATGTCAAGCATGTCAAAGCATGCGAGGGTACGAATTTTGAGATGTCGAGAAAGATGCGATCGTAATTGAAACGAGTAGTCTGTCCGTATCGATCGTCGTTCCTCGCGTTGCCATTTGAATAATCCCCTCCGCAGCCTGATGGGGGCCTGCTGAGTCAGCCGTCGGCACCTGGTTCCGAAGACCCGACAGTCAGATCGCACGCACACGCAAACGTGGGGCGGCGGATTCTTCCAGATCCCTTCCCTCCCAAGCCCAAGGCTTCCATCCTGGCATCCTGGCTCTCCAAGCCTCCACCACAACGACCAGACTCCCCCCATCTCTGTCCAATTGCCCTTGTCCGATGCTGCTCCACGTCAGGCACAGGCACAGGCACAGGCACAGGCACGCCCACAAGAGGCGGTGCGGAGAAACAGGCACCAGGTCATCATCGCTCTCGGTCCGACCTCGTGCTAGGAACAGACGGGACTAGCTTTCGTTCGCCTCGTCTTGCTTCGGGTCTCTCTTTGTCGCCGTTGTCAGCCTGCCCCCTCGCGGTTTAGTCGGATCCCCGGCTTTTTCTCCAGATTCTTTCTCTCACGCCAACCCGCCGCGGACCTCTACTTACTTCCCCGACTTGTCCGCCGGTGTCCTTGGCCCCAACGACGACGACGCTCTACAGATTGCCAGAGCATTTTTTTTATTTCCTCGTCCTGGGTACCATGTTGCATGCTTCTGCTGACGAGTCTGACATTTCACTCTACGTCAGTCCGCCGACCTCTTTCTGCTCTGCCTTGATCGATACTTCCGATCGGCATTGAGTATTCTTCCGGCCCTGCCGAGCTCTCCCCCCCCCCCCCTTTCTGCTTCCCGACTTGCATTCTCAACTTGCTCTGGCTGTGACCCTCCCCTCGCCGACGACAGCCCGTTCCCCCTCCACCTCTGGGGCGTCCGCCTCCGCCAACTTCCAAAATGCCCGACAAACAGATCACCACCATATCCTACGCTGCTGGCGCCTCCCTCGCCGCCATCGCTCTCGTCTACGTCTTTGCTCCCAATTTCGCCATTGACGAGGCCGCCACATCATCTTCACGCAAAAAAGGCGTCGTTGGCCTGCGCAACTATGCCAACGACTGCTTCATCAACTCGACCCTCCAGGCCCTCGCCGGTCTGGGCGACCTCCGCATCTACCTGATCCGCGAGACGCACAGGCGGTACATCGAGGACCCCGCCGTCTACGCCCATCTCGTCCAGCCCGCAGGCCAGGCGCTGCCGCAGTGGAAGCTGCAGAACCTCCAAAAGGGCATCGTCTCACAGGGCCTCAAGGATATGCTCGACGCCCTCAACGAGAGGCCCATCTACAAGAAGAGCACCTCGGCCGCCGACTTTGTCAGGGTCCTCGAGCAGGCCTTTAAGCAGCGCATCAGTCGCCAGCAGCAGGATGCGCAGGAGTTCCTGCAGATCGTCGCCGAGCGTCTCAAGGACGAGTACCACGCCGGCGAGCGCGCCAGGGCCCACGCGAGGAACGCCGTCGCCCAGGGCACCATTGCTTCGCAGCCCGTCGACGGCGTCGCTATTCAGGAGAGGCTCGAAGGCTTGGCTGCGGCGGCGGCGGCTGCGGCAGACCCGAACAACTCTGGTAGCGCCACGGGGACCGACTCTTCGGCCAACCCCTCACCACCCACGATACAGACCAACGGTGTCGTGCCGAACGCGCTGCAGGACGAGGACGAGGGCTTCCCCATGGAGGGCCAGCACGAGTCGCAGCTCGAGTGCCAGACGTGCGGCCACAAGTCGGCACCGAAAACCGAGACGTTTGTGACCCTGACCCTTCGCGTTCCGCAGGTCAGGTCGACGACGCTGAGCTCGTGCTTTGACGAGATCTTCAAGACGGAGTACATTGACGACTTCAAGTGCGAAAAGTGCCGCCTCGTGCACGCCGAGGAAATGCTCAAGAAAGAGATTGAAAAGTCGCCGTCCGACAGCTTCCGGCACGCCAAGACGGCAGAGCTCAAGAAACTGCAGCACGCCATTGCGTTCGACCCCGACAACGTCCCCGAAGACGTGACGCTGCCAGACTCGCGCTACGCACCCAAGCGGCGCATCGCGCGCTCCGCCCGCATCACAAAATTCCCCAAGGTCCTCACGATCCACCTCTCGCGCTCCATCTACGAGACGCAGGCCTCGACCAAGAACTCAGCCAAGGTCTCCTTCCCCGAGTCCCTGCCCCTAGGCGGCCTGACCGACCGCCGCCGCTACAAGCTCATCGCCCTCGTCACGCACAAGGGCAGCCACCACAGCGGCCACTACGAGTCGTTCCGCCGCCAGACCATCGTCCACGCGCCCTACCCCAACCTCAACACGTTCCAGCCCGCCGGCATCTACAGCAAATCGGCGTCGCCGAGCTCGACGCCCCGGCTCAACGCCCTCTCCCGCGGCGACAGCCCCGCCGTCTCGACCCCGGACCTGCCGCTGACGGCCAACTCGTCCACCCACTCGCTGGCGTCCGACGCCTCGCCCTCGCGGCCCCGCTCCCTGCGCCAGCGCCTCAGCCCGACCTCCGCGCCCCGCGGCGGCGACGACGCCAACGGCACGCCGCACCGGGAGCGAGAGCGGGACGACACGGCGAGCCTCCGCTCGGTCGCCGCGTCCACGCGCTCGGCCCTCTCGCGCATCTCCCTGTCACGCGACCGCGGCGGCGGCGGTGGTAGCGGTTCCGTCTCCGTCTCCGGCACAGCGACGCCCGTCGATGGCGCGACGCCCCTGGCCGTGCCGCCGGCGCCGAGGCCGCACCGGAAGCGCAAGACGCCGGACCGCTGGTGGCGCATCAGCGACGAGAAGATCCGCGAGGCCAAGACGGGCGAGGTCCTCGGCATGCAGAGGGAGGTGTACCTCCTCTTCTACGAGCTCGACAAGGACGATGACGGCGGCGGTGACGGCGGCGGCGGCGGGGATGCGTGTTAGGATGAGGACGCCGCGGGCGACGACCAGGGCGGCTGCGTGAGCAGGATGCTCGCCTTGTTCGGGCGCAGGGGGTACGTCTCGCTGGCGTAGCGTTGTGATGAGACGAAGAGGCGACGCGTGATGGGCGATGGTGTGTGCTTTGTTGTACTATCTTGCATGAACGGCATGGTGGGCGTTTTTGCTGCATTGGATGCACAGATGAATGTTCTTCCTGTCTTTTTTTTTGGGGGGCTACAAGGATCTGCCCTTGGCTGAGGGCATTGGAAATCCCCGGCAGAGCGGCCGCGGCGACAGCCTACAAAAGTTGGACACTATACGTTGGGGTGCAGAGCCGGGCAGGTTAGAAGAGAAGAGAGGTCTGCGTAATCGGACGCAGACGCAGACACCTATGACACAGCCTTGTACAGTAGAGCTAGATGAAGTGATTAGACTTGCCTCCCTTACTCCAGAACGCAGACGTCAACGACACACAACAATGTCCGCATTCGAGAAACGCACAAGGCCGCCAAGGCAAAAGGATAATGGTGTCATTACAAGGCATACCGCACCGAACTAGACCTCAACTCCAGGCGCCACCGTGCTACTGTGGATGGCCTCTATCCCTCGCGTGCTCGATCCATGCCGTCCGTGCCTCCAGCCGCCTACTGTCCCAGCGCCTCCTTGGCCAGCGCCAGATTGGCGTCCTCGCTCGCTGGCGGCTGGCTGCGGACCTTTTCGGCCTTGTCGGCGTCGAAGCGCCACAGACCGCCCGTCTTGTCGGCGTCGCCCGTCAGCGGCAGGCCGACGTGGGCGCCGAGCGACTCGAGCACGGGGTCCTGTCCTTTGAACTCGGAGAAGTAGCGCCTCTCCCAGATGCGGCCCTCGCTGCGCTCCTTGGCGCGGAGCTCGCGCTGGGCGTTCTCAATCTTGGACTTTTCAAACGACAGCGTGTCCATGTCGCCCTTGGCGACGGCGGCGGCGACCTTGGCCCAGGCGCGGCGGGACTCGAGCGGGTGCTGCTGCTCGACGGGCGCGACGACGAGGCCCGTGGGCTCGACCTTTGTGGCGTCGTGCGAGTCGACGAGCGTCTTGGACGAGTTGGTCTTGGCGGGGCCCGAGTGGATCTCAAACGTCTTGGTCCAGACGCCCGAGATGTTGTAGAGGACCTCCTTCTCGCGGCCCGTGGGGTAGAGCACCGCCGAGATGGTGTTCTTCTTGCCCGAAAGCCAGCCCTTGCCTGAATAGTCAATCTTGGCGGTGAAGCCGGAGGAGGAGGTGATAAAGGTGGAGCCGTCGAGCTCGATAAAGGGCGAGCCGAAGAGGAGGCCCTCAATGTGCAGTGACGGCAGCGTGATGAGGTACGTCTCCGTCTTCTTGTCGGCGTCGCCAGGGATCGGCACCGTCAGGACGGCGTGGCCGATCTGCTTGATGTTGATGGTGCTCTTGAAGGTGGCCTTTTGCGCGTTATAGCCCTCGAGGTGGACGCCCGTGGCGAGGTTGTTGATCGAGTAGGCCGTCGCCGGTGGGTGGTGGCTGTCGAGGTGCATCCGTCAGCAAATCCATCCGCTTGCTGATCCAGGCGAGGCGTCACGGGTCAGGGACACAAACTCACCTGACTTGCTCGCTGATGAGCTCGGTGGTGCCCGCGGCATCCTCCCACTTGCCGAGGAAAAGCTCGCCAAGGAAGGGGTTCAGCGGCTTCTTCTCGTTTCCGTACTGCTCGCTGCGGCTGGCGTACTGCTGCTTCAGGGTGCTGACGAACCACTTGAGGACGAGCAGGGCGCGTTTCGCGGGGTCGGCCTCCTTGGCGGGGGCGGCGAACAGCGAGGGATGTTCACACCAGTAGGAGGAGAACTCTGTGAGGGAGGTCGACGAGACGATGAAAGGGGGCGCCGTCAGGGAGGAAAGGTCGCCGTTAAAGGAAGCAATGGACTGGGAGCTTGTTAACGCGGGTTGGTGCAAGGGAAGCTGCGAGGTCATGCGACATACCTTGACGAAAGAAGTCCAGCTGCTGGAGCCAGCCACGGAGCCCTGTGCGTCTGCCTGGGAGGCCATGTTGATGCGGTCTGGGGGTAGAGAGTGGTTGCCGTCTTGTGGAGGTTGGGTCGATTCACGATGCAGGAGTACACAGCCGTCGTCGTGTGGCACGATATGTACTGTGCGATGCGTGTTTATTTGATGGGGATGGCGAAGATGTCAGCGGGGTTGAACGAGATGCCGCAATTGTTTTTGGTTGCCCCTGGCGAAATGCCTGCGCACTTGAGCACAGGGGGTGGTGGATAGGCTTAGGGGGCGGGGGGCGGAAACGGCGGGGCACTGTGACCACGCTGAAGAGCCAAGAATGAGTTGATCGTTGTGCGGAATTAGGGGTCTCTCAGGATTAGACTTTTGGGTCCTACTGGGTTAGGCAACGAAGCTCGGGGGTGATTCTCAGATGAGGTTGAGACGAGATCAGGATCATGGAGCAGGATCAGGGGAAATAGCGATACGCAAAACAAGATGCTGTTGACGTCAAGAGACACGCATGTAATTACCCCTCGATGATGGCTGCCCACCTCCCAACATTTGGCATCTCGCCGTCTGTCGCCCTGGCGCCGACGTCATGGACCAGGCACCAGAGCTGCACAGCCACTGCCTGTGGCTCACATGGTCTCCCTGTGCCTAGGTATCTAGACATCTACCTAGGTGAGGTGAAGTACCTACCTACCTAAGGTATATCGTAAGCAGGTAAGATACTTCAGAGTTCTCTCAGGCAGAGTCGTGTCGCCTCGACTATCAAGGCCTTGGACATTCTTCATCATTGAGAAACCCCCTGCATCAGGAGCATGCGCATGGATACGCACCTTCCCGTTCGTCGATTTGAACTGTGGCGCCCAAGGCAAAGTACCTGAGCACCAGAGAAATCATGTCAGTCTGACGCGAAGTAGATGCCCCAAGCAGCAAAGACCATCCTTGAGACAGAGACCCCGCAGCGCATTGTCCAAAGCCGCCAGAGACTCCCTTGATACGAATATATATCCGCAAGTCTGCCGCTCCCACAGACAACTGCCGGGCAATCGACAGTTCGCCATCGCCCACATTCGCTGCTGGTGTTCGAGGCGGCAGTTCTGCCAAGTAGTAGCCGACTAATTGAAACATCATCAGCAGCCTCTTGTACGTCGCCAAGATGCTCAGTCGGAGATGATTCGGAAATTCTGGCGATCTAATGCTCTGATGCGACCCTGTTGTTGCTGCTCTTGATGTCGGACAGAATGCCTAGACCAAACCACGCCATTCGCATCTCGTTCGCGATGAGTAGAGCGGGGTTGCCCAAATGGCAACCGCCTTGGATGCCTGCCTACGACACCATCGCCAACGAATCCCCCGTTCTGAGCGATCGCATTGGCTGAATATGTCACGAGAAGCCATCCCCCTGAAGCTAGCAGTCACGTCAAATGTCGGCGGGCTCCTCCAATCCCCGAAACTCCGCCTGAGTTCGGACATAACCAGCACGGCACCTCCTCAAGTCGTCGGCTCTACTGCCCCGGTACGCGGCACACATGCGGGGCAGGGGACCGAAGCCGAGACGATACTCTCGGGTACTTGGATTGGCCAAGTTTAGTTTGTTCGAATGACAGCAGTGTAAGTAGCGTAAGTTCCATCCCTTCTATGCGCCTTCACGGCTCGACATCACGCCACATGCAGGAGTATAAGCTAGGGAGTTGAAATGCATATAGAGTTTCCTTACCCCAGGTTTACTAGTGGTGATATCTCGGCAAGTCGAAATTCTGGGGTTGATTGTCGGTGTTCGGAATCGCTCGGAAGGGCGCACGAGCTCCCAACGACAGACGTCCTTCGGTTCTGCTTTCCGCCTTGCGCTCTTGGAAATTCCGGGCCATTGATCACGACTTGGCCAACATGGCAAGGCGCAGTATAAAGAACATTCAATGTTAATGAGCTTCCATCAGGGTTCTCAGTTACTCATTCCCACCCACGGCACACCCAATCAAATCATCGACAATACTTAGCATCCTTGCTTGAGTTGACTATAAGATAAACCGCAATTACAAACATGTCTTTCCCTCTTCATCCTTCTCTTGTCAACGGCATCACCAAGGGAGACCCCTCTTTCCAGGGCGGTGTCCTGAAGTGCAAGTGTTCAACCTCTCCCGTCACAGTCACTCTCCGCAGCAACGTCGCCCACAACCATGCTTGCGGCTGTTCCAAATGCTGGAAGCCAGAGGGTGCTCTCTTCTCCATCGTCTCCGTCGTGCCCGTTGACAAGCTCGAGGTGACGGCCAATGGCGACAAGCTGGCCGTTGTCGATCCTAGCGCCACTATCCTGCGCCACGCCTGCACCGGCTGCGGCGTTCATCTGTATGGCCGTATCGAGAAGGATCACGCCTTCAAGGGCCTCGACTTTGTCCACACCGAGCTGTCCGACGAGAAGGGCTGGCAGGAGCCCCAGTTTGCCGGTTTTGTGACCTCTATCATCGAGCAGGGCTTCGACGCGAGACACATTGACGACGTGAGGGCCCAGTTTAAATCTCTTGGCCTCGAGTCCTACGATGCTCTGAACCCTCCCCTCATGAATGCCATTGCTGCGTTCACGGCCGCCAATGAAGCCAAGGCCTAGGCTCCGGACGGTACTACCGGCCAGTGTACCATCCCATGGCATTAGAAAATTGTGGATCAAACAAATTGTATGAGCGGCGTAGCGGAAAAGTGTTTACCAAGGCTGACGAGGTTGATGAACGGGGCGAGCGAGGAGTCTGGTGGGTGTTGAATTTGCGAGAAGCTTGTCTCGCGGTTGGGAAATGAGTAGGCAGCTTGGTCAAAAGCAAACCATAAGCCCGAGTCAATTGTCAGCTCATTGTGTTTGCCTTGGATTTGTGTGCAGCTCGTGATGGCCTTGCGGGAACGTAAGCTCGTGTGACGTGCGTACCGGGTGAGATCCGAGTGCCGCACTTGTTCAGCCGTCATTCGAGACAGCCTCATGGTACGGACATGTTGACAGATCACAACCACCATTCAAGCGGTGCGCCATTGATTGCCTGGGATGTCTCAGTCTCAAGGCCCAGCAAACTTCTGCTAGTAATAGGCTGCGTGAAGTGTGGCTCAGTCATCCGGGGAAGGAAGATGCGGAGGTCGCCAAGAAAGAGGGGGCGGAAAACTATCGGAAAGCTGGTCGATTTCCCGCCTCGTGTAACTCAACTGGCTTAAAAGACAACATCCTACAAACCTCTTATACAGACGTCCTTATCATGTCTGCCTGCGTTTCCTCAAGAGACTCAACAATGTCATCAGTCAACGAGCAGAAGGATGCTGCCATCATCGAAACAGCCCGCACACTCAGGGGGACACCATGGTGTGACGAATACGAGAAGATGATCTCTGGCATGCTGTGAGACGAAACCCCGAGTGCAAAAACCAGGCCAACGACTGACCTCTGCGAAAAGATATGATTCTTTGATTCCGCCGTTGACGAATGCTCGTCACGAATGTCGTATTCTGGCGCATGAGTACAACACCATGCCGCCGACCCTCGGAACAGCAGACGAAATAGCCGCCAAGCGGTTCGAGATCCTTAAGCGCTGGCTCGGGTTTGTGGGAGAAGGCGTCTTCATAGAGCCTCCGTTTACGCCAGACTACGGCTGCAACGTGATCATTGGGAAGAACTCGTACATGAACTTTGGCTTCACCGTCTTGGACACGAGTCTGGTCATCATTGGCGAGCGCGTCATGCTCGGTCCCAACGTGCACATCTACAGCGCAGGTCATGACACGAGCGTCTTGTCCCGCGTCAAATGCATCGAGTTTGGCCACCCGGTGCGCATCGAGGACGACTGCTGGATTGGGGGCAATGTCACGATTCTCGCAGGGGTCACGATCGGTCGGGGCTGTACGGTTGGCGCAGGATCGGTTGTGTCACGGAGCCTGCCGCCTTTCTCTGTTGCCCTTGGGTCGCCAGCAAAGGTTATCAAGAGACTCCCGACTCTGGAGGAAGAACTCGCTGATCCGCGGAACATTTATCATCGGTTCCCAGATCGGTCCTGAGGTTGCTCATCGGCCTTTAATTCTTAGAAGACAGTAAGATTTATGCGGAGGCTTTTGTTAGTAGCCTGAGGTGATGCGGGCCCCTCTTCGGAAAGCCCCTCTTCGGAGAGCCCCTCCTTGAAGGTGTAGAATTGGAGCCTAAGTTGCGCTCTATGTCGGGCGACTGCGCTGAATGGATGAAACAGGCCTGCCACTCCAGTATTTTGAATTGAATGAGCATGATGTGTATCCGTTCAAGTAGCTGGTAAGATCGGGAAAGAACCAGAAACTTCGCAGAGTAAGGTAGCCAGCTCATTATTCGCCGTTGTAGGGTACTGGAGACAGAGTTTAAAGTGAGCCACCCCCCGCAGGCACTAGAACTAACACGTGGACTAACGTCGAGGATGGAACTCCTTCAGCATATGACAAACATCCCTTCGATAAGCGTAGCACGATGTCACGATGGGCATCAAGTTAATCACCAATCGTTCGCTTCCGCACCTGACTCAGCCCTGACTTTCATGTTGCAGCTCGCGTAAGAACATGTCTCGCGTTTCAAGAGCTTGCAAACACGGAGGGTTTATCTCTTGGACGTTGTTCCGACGTAATCGGCTTGTAAACCCGGGTGTGCGAGGTTCTGTCGTGGCAGGATAGATGACACCGAAATTGCCCGTCAGCCTATAAGTACCTACCTATCCGCCACTACACTGGCCTTACAGCACATCATTCTTCATCACTCCATACAAATCATTCAATCTTTCTACGAAATTCAAGTGGCAAGATGCAAATCGGAACTCTTGTTATCGCTTCCTTCGTCACGCTGGCAATGGCTGGCATAGGGGAAAGAACATACATTTCCTACGGTGCACTAAAGCGAGACACAATCGCATGCTACGGCCCAGACGAGCCTATTAACCGCTGTTACACTGGACCAGGAAGTTCTGCCAATCCATACACCCGAGGCTGTTCCGTGATCACTCGTTGCGCTAGACTATTCACCGAGAACGACATTGCTTTAGCTGAGGATGATTAGGGTGAGATACAAACTAACTCGAACCTCCGATCCCCAAATTGACGCCCAAGCAGGCCGATCCCTACCCATCCTCGGTTCGAAACGCCCTTTGGATCTTGCCAGTATCACGTCGTCTGACAAACAATGTGATGAGAGTCTCGTTAGGCGCAATCGTGGCGTGACACCCACCAGAACTTCAACTTTGGGATTGAAGATAAGGTCAGAAATTAAGGCAATAGGGTTGGGCCCATTACGTACCGGTCGTGCAAACCGAAAAGCTTGGAAAATGTAGATTCGTTCAATGGCGCATATGTTCTAGACGCTGAGAAAGCTTCATGAGAGCTTATCCCGGTGGCAAGATCACTACCAGTCAGAAACTGCAGGGCAATAAAACCCGTTATTTGAAGACGCGAGGGTCCCATGTTGATTGAGCCACTATTCTTGAAGGCCCATGCTTCGCTTGTTGCTGTTGCGTGTGTATCAACACACTAATCAAACACTTGGAATGGCAAACCTCGCGGGCCGTAAAAGGTATCGAACATGGCAGGTTCACAGGACCATTAATCGCTAAGCATTTTATGCCAGTCGTAGGAAGGCTCATACATTGAAAGATGCCTGCCAGTAAGCTCGTACATTGTGACGAGAGGTACTGGGAGAAGAGGCTTGTTTTATGACTACCGTTAAGACTGTATTTGAACATAAAGATGCCCAGATACGAGAAATGATTTTTTTTCCGCTCTAAATCAATCCACGACATGTTGACCACAAAGCCATTTCAGTTATATAGTCGTGTTCAAGATATCCAGGGGTAGACTCACCGAATCTCCACTTCACCGTGTCTCACCGACCCACCGAGATTAGTCAACATACCTTACCTTACCATGATGTCGTTTGGTCCCAGCAAAGGAAATTTCGAGCGTGGCATCGCGACAGCTTTCTCGTCTGCCTTGCACCTTTCCGAATCCCGATCCCCCTCGCCATGTCCTCGACCTCGGCAGACGCCGCATCCCTCCTCAATATCAATGCACTCTTCGATAATCCTCTCTTCGCCGGCGGCATCGGGCTCGCGTCCATCGGCGCCGTAGCCGCGTTTGGCCGCAAGGGCGTCCTCATCGCCGCGGGTGCCGCGCGCCGCCGCCTCCTCGTCAATGTCGAGATCAGCAAACAAGACCCCGCCTACCCGTGGGTCCTCGCCTGGCTCTCTCAGCCGCGGCCGAACCCGGGCTTTGTCGCGTCGCGCATCACGCGCATCCACAACCTCTCTGTGCAGACGACCACGGCGGGCGCCCGAGGCGGTGCGCTCAGCGGAGGGGGCCCCGGTCCCGCACACTTCTTCCTGCAGCCAGGATACGGACGCCATGTGATCAAGCACAAGCACGCGTACATTGCCGTCAACCGCGAGAAGCACAACACGGCGAACATGAATACGGGAGAGCCGCACGAGGTCGTGCAGCTGACGGCGCTGTGGGCGCACCGACACATCTTTGAAGATGTGTTCGCCGAGGCGCACATGCTGGCGGCAAAGGCGCAGGAAGGCAAGACGATTGTGTACTCGGCGAGGGGCATGGACTGGGCGCCGCTGGGAGAGCCGAGGAAGAAGAGGCCGCTGGCGTCGGTCGTGCTAGACGAGGGCGTCAAGGAAGGCATCGTCGACGACGTCAAGGACTTTATGACGCGACAGCAGTGGTACGTCGACCGGGGCATCCCCTACCGGAGAGGCTATCTCCTGTTTGGTCCGCCTGGCAGTGGCAAAAGCTCGTTCATCCAAGCGCTGGCGGGCGAGCTGGACTTTAGCGTGGCCATGGTCAACCTCAGCGAGATGGGCATGACGGACGACAAGCTGGCTTTTCTCCTGACGAAGCTTCCGAAGCGCAGCATACTGCTGCTGGAGGATGCAGATGCGGCGTTTGTCAACCGGCGACAGCGCGACACGGACGGCTACAACGGTGCGACAGTCACCTTCTCGGGACTGCTCAACGCACTGGATGGCCTGGCAGCGGGAGAGGAGCGAATCGCGTTCCTGACGACGAACCACATCGATCGCTTGGACCCTGCATTGATTCGACCAGGGCGTGTAGACATGATGATGCGAATTGGCGAGGCGTCAAGGCACCAGGCCAGCCAGATGTGGGATCGATTCTACGGCGACATCGACGTTGACGGGTCGGCTCGCGAGAGGTTCCTTGCCAGGCTCGATGAGCTTGGATTGTTTGGCAATGGGCAGGATGACGAAACGAGACACCGGCACACGAGCACGGCAGCCATCCAGGGCCTCTTCCTATTCAACAAGAACGACATGGAGGGGGCCATTGAGATGGCGGAGGGGTTGATCCCCCGGAAGTTTGAGCCCGGTGATGCCGTGCCTGACGGGGCCATCAAGACGCGGGCGTGAATGCTTTGTCGACCAAGTGTGTCGCGCGGCAAACTGTAAGCATATGTATCATCACCAACATAGACTCATGATACCCTTTTCACGGTTCTGGTCCTCACCATGCTCACGGGCCATCATGTGTGATGGTGGTGGCTGCCTGTTCAAACTCATGTGAAGTGGGGTCTGGCGCTACACCCCGGTCTGACTCAATCATCCAATCCAACAACAGCAAGCCGCTACGTACATGTACATCCATCCAGCTGTCAGGTGCGCCTTCTCTCACGAGCTTCGTCTTGCCCCCGGATCGCACCTTCTTCACCATCAAGTAGTGTCATCAGTCGGCAAGTGCGCCTTAGGTACTTCCTTCTCGGCCTCTTGCATCATGTCGCGACAGACAAATATCAGCGACTTTTTCTCAGCCGCATCACAGCGGCCAAGACCACAGCCCGATGACGAGCAGAACAACATGAACTCACCACACTCCGCATCCACCTGGCGCGGTGCACGCGGCGGATTTGCTCGCGGCCAGGATCGTGCTCGAGGACTCGGACGAGGTGGCCGTGGACGAGACCGCAGAGCCCACAATCCGGACAGCACGCGCCGCAATAGAGATCTCGCCGAAGTCGCCAAGGAGACTCGAACCGTCCTCCCCGACATACTGCCTCACCTGCCCCATGTCAATGCTTCGAATTCAGAAGCCCTCCACCTCGCGACCCTGCCTCCACTCAAGTTGCCCGACTGCCCGCGACATCCCCGGGCGACGATCAGAGTCGTCAATGCCGACACATTTAATGCTGCCCTGGCACTTGCCGAAGCACATCCTGATGGCGGTCGCGTCGCCGTCTTGAACCTCGCCTCAGATTATCGAGCGGGCGGCGGCTGGCTCAAAGGTGCGCGAGCGCAAGAAGAGGCCCTCTGTTACCGGTCTTCGCTTTTTCTGTCTCTGCACAAGCGATACTACCCTTTCGATCACGCCCTCATGGGCATCTACTCCCCAGATGTGGTCATTATCCGCGAGGACATGGCCTCTGGGCATGATCTACTCATCCCGGATGACGGTCTTGGCGCGTTGCCTGTCGTGAGCGTCTTGAGCATAGCGGCGCTGCGAAACCCCACGACCAAGAAAGTCCGGCTGCAAACAACCACGGGGGCCGAGGAGCGCATCGAGTTTGCCGATCCCAGAGACCGGGACGTGACCAAGGGCAAGATGCGGCTCTGTCTTCGCATGGCCGCTGCCAAGAGTCACGGACTGCTCGTTCTCGGGGCGCTGGGATGCGGTGCCTTCCACAACCCGCCAGGTGAGGTTGCGAGGTGCTGGAGTGAGGTTCTTGGCGAGAACGAGTTCGCCGGAGGCTGGTGGACGGATGTCGTGTTTGCTGTTCTCGACACCAGGAACGAGGGCAACTACGAAATCTTTGACGACGTCGTTGGCGGTATGGTGGTGTAATTTAGTCGCGAGCCTGACGGCTGCCATCCAGACTCGGAGTCTTTCAAGGCACGTCCTTTTTTCAGAACACCTTCAAGGCGCGTTAGCAATAATTTCAACCAGCATGAGTCTTACGAGGCTTTTGCTTCTCCGCGTACATACAGGTCCCGGCCGGGCCCCCTGCTGGTGCTCAACAGTTTGCTAATGATAGACAGGTCGCAACAGAAACTATGGAGTGGCAACTAGGACGATGCAGGTCGCAACATTCGGCGGTTGTTGACCGTCTCGTGATGAACCAGTCAGCACCCAACCTCATGCAGGGGCCAGAAGCTATGCTGCACTCGTAAACCTTTTCAATAGGGGCAAATTGCCTCCAGACCACACCAGGCGGCGTTGCTTGTTTGTGCATTGTGCAAGTCTCTGAAAAGGAGTACTGATGTTGTCTTGTGTCGCTACGCAAGCTGCTTCAGCTCAGCGCACTCATCGAGACATGCATCATGACAGACCCTCAACTGCCCCACCGGGAACGGCTCACCCCCAGACGGCAACGCGCCTGCCGTGGCTGGACCGGAAGACCAAGCCGGCCGGTTGCGAGGACAGATAAAAGAAGCACCTTGTCTCGGGTGCTATACCCCACAGTGGCCCAGAGCCTCGACCCCGTCCAAAGCCTCTTTGGGTGCTTCCTTTTGTGATGCCGGCAATGGACCGGTAGACTGCTTTTGCCGAATCCCATACGCTGTACCAGGAAATTGGTATTCCAGGCCGAAGCGAATGATGACGCACCTCACATTTGGTGGCTCTCTTTGGTTCATCTGATCGCATACGGGGCTTCCCTTGACTGCCTCGCCTCGCCGACCCCGGGTCCTCTATCGAACGCTTCAGCTTCATGCTCACCTCATAATGGCAGCCATGATGTTGTATTCCGAGACGCGGCAGGCTACTGAGGTTACCAGCGACAACTTCCGATGCCTCTAACACTGCCATGCAGGCAAGATTCGAGGCAAAATTGGGCCTAGAATGGTGCCACTTCGTGAGACAACCACGGCGGAGAAAGAGCGTGAACAAGATTGCAATTTTCTCCAGACCCTCGGAAGACAAGCCATGGCCTAGTCGTGGAGAAGCGGACAATGGCAAACAAATCAGGTTCCAACAATCGAGACGATCAAGGGGTGCCATCACTAGCGCCTCTCAGTTGTACTCACTATTCGGTACCTTGAATCACGGAGCGGCGGGGGATGTTGAGATGAGACACTGACACCGCTACCCGCCTCTGATTGGGACAGGCATCCCTGACCCCACAGCGTTCGATCTTTGCAGCTGGGCGTTACACGAACATGACTCCTGCAAGTCCTGCCAGTTGAAGGAAATACCATTTCCGATTTGCATGGTAGTAGCGTCGTAGGCGCCTCTGACCGTGGCCGAGCTGTCTGGTTCCCATCGACAGACGCCTACTCAACCTCTTTTGTTTCGCCCTTACACGGCGCGGCACATGAGTCTCAATGCAATATGATTTTTCTCCCTGGGTTGACGGCACCCACGGCATAGCTTGGCTTTGAGACCAAAGGGTTGGGGCTGCGGCTTGGTAGCACAAGCATTGCTTTTCCCGGCGAACAGATGGAGACTGACCTGTCATTTCTTCTGCAGACTGCATCCTCAAGCATCCCGACCCGCCAGATGTGGACGCCTCTGTCCTGAATTAGCATACCGCTGGCCGTTGGTTGATGGCCAATGGCCGCAACAACTGCTGGTAGCGCATGGTACTGCACGCTGCTGGGTATTCATAATCCAAAGAGACTGAGCTTCGCGACGATATGGCACGAGCCTCGAAATTCTAGGCCATAATGCTTCATGATGAATCTTCCTACGGCTTCCGAGCTCCCTTGATCACGGCTTGTCAATATGGGATTCAAACAAACACTCCTGCGACATTGCCCCGACGGCGGTGGTTCCCAGACAAACCCCACCGCCGGAGGCAAGTTAAGCAACTCAAAATGAACCTCCCTAGATGCACGAAGTACATTCGCCTCAGTCCTCAGCGGTGCTTTTTTCTCCCTTGGCCTTCGCTCCCGTGAGACAAGACGCTCAAGCGGCATCTCCACGCCAGCATCACGGCGGATCGAGGGAGCTTGCGTCTCGCCCTTCCCTCTGTCACTCCATTCGAGAAGCCGCCGGCAGCATGTCGAGGCCATGGAGATTCTCTATAAATCAAGAGCTCGCAGTCTCCCTCCATCAGTCTTTTGCTCTCTTCTCATCAGCATCACACTCCAGCTTCCAATCATTTACTTCACTCTCTTCTATTCCTAATAATCACTCTTTCAGAACCTCCTCGTTCTCCAACCCCAACCATCAAAATGAAGTTCACCACTGTCGCCATCGCCCTCTTCGTCGGCCTTGCCGCTGCCCTCCCTACCACCGACTCCTACACTCCTGCGCCCTACAGTGGCAACGGTGGACACAACGGAGGCCACAACGGTGGTAACAACGGTGGACACAACGGAGGCCACAACGGCGGTAACAACGGAGGCCACAACGGCGGCAACAACGGCGGCAATGGCAACAACGGCGGCAACAACGGTGGCAACAACGGCAACAATGGAGGTAACAACGGAGGCAACGGCGGCAACAACGGTGGCAACGGAAACAACGGTGGAAACGGAAACAACGGCGGCAATGGTGGTAACAACGGCGGTAACAACGGCGGTAACAACGGCAACAACGGCGGCAACAACGGCGGCAACGGTGGCAACAACGGCGGCAATGGCAACAACGGAGGCAACGGTGGCAACAACGGCGGTAACAACGGCGGAAACGGCGGAAACAACGGTGGCAACAACGGAGGCAACAACGGAGGCAACGGCGGTGGTAAGGACTACGCGCCTTGCCCTTCCGGCCTCAGCATGAGCCCCGTCTGCTGCGCTACCAACGTCCTTGGCCTTCTCGCTCTCAACTGCGAGGCTCGTAAGTCACTCACATGACGCTCACCAGACCATTACTAACCCGCTACTTCCAGCCACCAAGACTCCCACCTCGGCCATGGACTTCCAGAAGACCTGCGCCGACACTGGCAAGGCCGCCAAGTGCTGCACCCTCAACCTCGTAGGTGCCAACTCTCTTCTCTCTCATGATCCGCTCTAACCCACCTATCACAGCTCAACCAGGGTGTCCTCTGCCAGGTCCCCGTTGGCGTCGCCGCCTAAGCGGTACCGGTTCCCCGGATAACACACATAGACAGTCTGTCGGGTTGATGTGGGAGCTGCAAATATCAAGCTGGCTTCTGTGAGCCGGCTCTCCCATCTCGGACTGGCAACATACTACATAGCTGTATCTACTGTAACTGGGTACACACGGCAAGGGTGCGCACCGACGCGGCCCTGAAGGATAAAGGATGGTTTCATAGGGCTCTCGGGCCACAAAGATGGTGCTTACAAGCCCAATTTCTTAATGCTACAACAGTGTTGCTGAACTTTTGAGTCAACCACGTGCTTGCCTTTTTCTTGTTCCCTGATAAGCATGCATGGCATAAGTAACTCATTAATTATAGAAATAAATACGCCGTAGTCCCCATTTCAAGCATTCATCACATAGTCTTGCGTTCGAGATCGTCAGACGAGGCTGGTCTAGCTGTTGTTCCCGGTGGCAACGCCCCAAAAGTACGCACTCCATCCGCCAAGGACAAGCAGCACGAGGGAGCCGAAGCAGATCTTGGAGATCTTCTTGTTCTTGGCGCCCATTTCCTGGTGGAAGCGCTCGTTCCGCTCGTTGAGCTCCTCGCCGCGCGCGATGCGGTGTTTTCTGGTCCACTGCAGGTGCCGAATGTCGACGGACCTCCACGAGAGGAAGATGAGGACGGCGGACACGACGACCGAGAGGCCGGCGAGGACGACGTAGACAATCGTCACCTTGTCGTACGAGTTGTTGTCGTTGTCCTGAATGACACCCGTGACGACTCTGACGATGATGTTCATGCTGGGGGGCACGTGTTAGCAAACAGTGCGTGTACGCGGAGCTGGGGGGCGAGGGGCTACGCACGCGTTGTTCATCGTGACCTTGAGAGCGTAGGCGGTGCCGAAGACCGAGTTGTCCCACATTGTCGTGCGAATGCAGTCAATGATGGTGACGGGGCCAAAGTTCACGGCGACGGCAAAGACACCAAATGAGGCTGCCGTGCCCGAAGTGCCGCTGGCGAAGCAGACGAGCAGCATGGCGGTGAAGGTGCCAACGCCGCAGAAGACGACTACGCGATATGTCAGTAAAGAGGATCCCAGAGGCTAAGAAGAGCGATGGAGACATACGGGAGGACACGCGGTTGCCGTATAGATCCATAACGACGCCCATGATGGGAGCGATGAAGAAACCTGCAGAGAGAGTGAGCATACGAACTCGTTACACATCTGCAGGGTGCATACCGGCATATTGCGTGGTGGCGCTGTACCAGCCGGCCGTGATGGAGCTCGTGTCGAAGCGCTGCTCGGCCAGCTCAGTGGCGTTCTGCAGGAACACATTGGCAGTGCTCGTCTGGAAGAGAGAAAAGGCGAGGATGCACCAGAAGCTCCAGGGAAGCTCGACAACCTTGTGCAGGTCCATCTTCTTCTTCTTCTCGACGAGCGTCTCGCCGGTAGCGGGGTCCCTGACGCCGTGGTACCTGCGGTGCGCGACCCTGGTGAACCAGTAGAAGACGCCCGTCACGACATTGGTGAACAGGTTCATGAACACGGCGACCCAGAAGACCCAGGCAAAATTGCCCGTCTTCTTGGCGATGATGTTGGCTGAAGACTTGCCGGCAAAGGCGCCCAGCTTGCCGACGCCGAGCTCAAAGCCGAGGGTCGAAGCGAAACCGTTGGACGGGGCAAACCAGGAGGAAAAGACCTTGTACTGGGCGACCTGAGTCGCAATGTCACCAAGGGCGCTGATGATGCGGCCGACAATCATGAACTTGTACGAGCGGGTCTGCGCCGCGCCAGCGACAAGGATGGAGCCGACAGTGAAGATGACGTTGCCGTAGAGCATGGCACCTGGACATTGTCAGCGCCTGCATGGTTCATACGGAGTTCCTTTCTTTGAGGCCTTACCAGCACCACCAATGCGGTCCGTGACGAGACCGCTGAGAAGCATGAGGGCTGTGACCATAAAGTCCTCGCTGGCCTCGAGAAGAGAAAACTGCGTGTTGTTGATCTTGAGCTGCTTCTTCATCGTGCTCTTCATGGCGCCCGTGATGCCGGAACTCCACCTCGAGCCAAAACCGATCATGGTGACAAGGACAATGGACGCCAGCTTCCACGACAGGGGCACGGGCTGGAGGTCGTCTGACGCATGGTCAGACGAGGCTGCGTCGACATTGGCGGTGGCTTGTGTCTTCTCGTCATTGCTATCACGCACGCTGGGAGTCTCGACCGACTGCTCGGCGTCCCGGGCGGGCATGGGCGACTGAGGCGAGGCCATGTTGAAAGCGAAGTTGCGCAGGAATCGCTGACGATGTTGCAATTAGTAGGCAGATGCTCGCATGTCCAACCCTCATTCCTCGGACGGCGGACCTTCCACTCTTTATGTTCACACATGGCGCGTCCCACTGAAAGGGTTTTTCCCCAACGAACACGATGAATTGACAATCTCCGGTCAGGAGGAGTTCTGATGCGATTGATTAGATCTGATAACCTTGTCTCGTGGCATCGACTGACTAGCTAGTGCACCGCGCTGACAAGGGCTTCGACAGAACTCGTGTCGACGATTGGGCTGCGAGACGTTCGTTCCCACCAACGAAAGCAACCGAGACTCGGTAGGACGGCGCGCAGCGGAGCCAAGAAAAAATTCTCAGTGGGCGTTTCTGGGGGTATTCCGAAAACACGCGTGACAAACGTGAAGCTAGGCGCTGCAACACGTTAGTGAGCCCACTGGAACGTGGTCAAGCACATAATTAAGCTTCTCTGGGATCAATATCCGCCCGGAAGTATGGCTCGCAGCCAAGCGGGGCTCACGGTAGTTACTGGCTCGGCATCCATTGTGGTGTGTGTTTCTCGTTGGCACACCAAATTCGCCTGGCCGAACTTGTACCGCCAAGGCGAGGGAGATCTACGAAGCTGCTGTGGCCAAGAACCTGTGTGTCCGCACGCACACGCCTGCGCAGGGTCTTGGGAGGACCGCCGAACCAGGTCAGCGGGTCGAGCGTCCATGCGTGGTGGGGGAGCTCGAAAGGCCAGGCTCGTGTAAGGTCCTGCGGGTGGCCATTCAGCTCGATTAGTTCCGGCGAAGCCCGTTCCATGTCGTCCCATTGCCATCCTTCCATGTGTCCTTGCATGCCTGGCTGTAACGTCCGAAGTGGCCGCTGTCTGTCAATTGACGAGCAAGTGGTCAGCCATGACGCATGGCGTTGGCTCACGCGGTTATGCTGACATGAACCTTCTGATTCGGAGTCTGACCATCGTACTCGAGGGAACATCGTTGAGCCTCTTCCCCATCAACTGTAACCCCTCATCCCCTTCCTGGGCATTGGCTGGAGCCGCGAGAAGGCTCTGTGAGGGCTGATCTCGACCAAGACTACAGGGCCTGTGCTGATGTGCGAGTCAGTCGTGAGGCCAGGGAGCGAGAGACCTGTCCCACAGAGTGAAACAGAAGAGGCTGGCTCATTGAACACAGTCTTCAAAAACCAACGACCTGTTCCTTTCCATTCTTGCTCGCTGTCGTATTGTCTCGATCCTTCAGAGAAACATATGCTCAGAATCATGCGACCCCGCGATGCTGCCAAGAATACTGCCCACGGCTCCTGCGTGCCGCCCCGGCAGAACACTCAACCGCCACCTCCGCCCCTCGCTGAGCGCCTCGCCTCACCCCCATGGGGATAAAGAATATGGCCCGTGGTGAAGGGTTCATTATGGATTGATGGCAATGTTGGTTTTGGAGTCATGGAAGGGCCAGTACCATTTCAACCAACCCTCGTCTGCATTTCCATTCCTAGCTTCGACAAGAAATCAGGGATCTTCGCGTCTTCACAGTGTATTCGAGTCTTGAGTCTGCACATCATCGATATACGAATTCGCCATGGGATCTGACAAGAGACTACGCTTTGCCGTCATCGGCGCCGGTCTGATCGGGCCTCGTCATGCTCAGACAGTCATGGAGAACCCCAACACGGAGCTCGTGGCCATCGTCGACCCGCTCGAGAGCAGCGCTACGTTGGCGAGGGACCTGGATACAGCTCACTACCAAAGCGTCACTGATCTGCTGGCCTCGCCCGCCAAGCCAGACGCGGCCATCATCTGCACGCCGAACCACCTGCACGTCCCGCTGGCCAAGGAACTTGCCTCGGCCGGCGTCCACGTCCTCGTCGAGAAGCCCGTCAGCGTAGACATCACCAGCGGCAAGGACCTCGTCCGACACGTCTCCGCCACGGGCGTCCGTGCACTAGTCGGGCACCACCGCCGGTTCAACCCCTACATGGTCGCTGCCAAGACGGTCGTCTCGTCCGGCACGCTAGGGACGATCATGGCCGTCAACGGGCTCTGGGCCCTCCGCAAGCCGGACGAGTACTTCCAGCATCCCGCGGCGTGGCGCCAGACGGGGGCCGGCGGCGTCGTGCTCATCAACATGGTCCACGAAGTCGACCTGCTGCACTTCCTCTTCGGGCCCATCACGAGCGTCCACGCCGAAAAGACGCTCTCGCAGCGCGGGTTCGAGGCCGACGAAGGCGCGGCATTGACACTGCGCTTTCGGTCAGGCGTCGTCGGCAGCTTCGTCCTCGCCGACACAGTCGCATCGCCTTGGAATTTCGAATCCGGGACGGGTGAGAACCCCATGATACCCAAGGCGGGCCAGGACTTTTACCGCATCCTCGGCACCGACGGCAGCCTCAGCGTGCCGGACATGACCGTCTGGTCGTACGGCAGAGCCCCCAAATCGTGGACGTCCGAGCTGGTGCGAGAGACGATGCCTGTGGAGGATGGCACGCCTCTTGAGCGGCAGCTTGAGCACTTTGTCGGAGTCATCCGTGGCCGGGAGGTCCCCAGCTGTACTCTGCAGGCTGGCCTCGGGGCGTTGATGGTCTGCGAAGCGATCCGACGAGCGCTCAAGGACAATTCGACCGTGCAGGTTGAGCAATTTTCTCTGTAGTTGCGGACGTAGGACTTCCTGGTTTGACGCGAGACGGAGCTCCTCGGAAGCGCCGGGCACCGGTGTGCGCATCATGTGTGTCAACCGTCAATCTCGACTCGATAGCGCCGGGACAGGATGTCGCGGTTATAGCGTGTCATCGGCCTTTGTCACTCGGGTGAGATGCAGCAGGGAGCTCACTCAGTTGCCGGGCATTCGTCGTCGGAAAGAGATGCTGCAGATTAGCCGTGGGCCCGAAGCCGTCAGTATCACGGACACGGTGAGCTGCACTGCTTAGGAGAAAGGATTTGGGCATCAAAATGGCATTAATTCAAGGTAGTCGCACCACACGCAGCTGGGGTGAGCCCGCATCGATCCGATCTCGTAAACTCTCACTGCTTGCTCCACTGCTCGCGCACGTCGCCGAACAGCAGGCTGGGCTGCACGTTCGTAAAGTTGGGCACATCGGCCAGAACAGCTTTCGTCTCGGCGGCGGTGCCGATCGACTTGGCGCCGTCGGCCGAGTCAAAGGTGAGAACGGCAGCGACGGAGAAGGCGGATTCAGCTCCGGCAGCGCCGGAGGTGAAGTTGATGATCTGGTAGTTGATCAGGCCGAGGCCCAGCCAGGCCTCGCGGGCAATCTTCATGTGGGTGCTGAGGTAGTAGTCGAGGTCGAACTTGTCACCCTCGCCCTTAAGGGCAGGGTAGAGGACGGTAAGGGTGGAGGAAGGCATGGCGATTGACTGGAGGGAGGCCGAGGTGTGTAAGTATGGTATCTGGATTCGAGTCAGTGCCGCCCGTGTGGTGCTCGACCGGGCATAGGCGTCTACCTGTGAGGCTGTGAAAATCGTGTGAAGAAGATGTGGTTGTCCCAAAAGTCAGTCGTGGGCGTGCGGCCTCTTTAAACGACGACCAGAACCCCTCCTTTCTGTGTGAGGGGATCAACGACTCCAAGCCACGCAGGCCCAATCAGTCATCGCAGTCTGGCTGATGTCATGCACTGCCTGATCCAGGACACGCTTCACAGCGACTCGTAACACTAAAAGAGACGCCCCACCATGTCCACGGTGGAACGGATCCGAAGCATTAGAAATCGGGACAGCTTCGGACAGATTCTATTGTTGCTTAGATGCGCTAAAGCGCCGACGCGCCGACCGAGGCATCAACCGCAAGAGTGGGGAGGTCCCGTACGGCACAATGTTGGGCCGTCTTGAGCCTCGGATACAATTGTGTTGGCTGACGGAGCAACACTACCAAGTCAGATGGAATCGCAATCAAGCCAATGCAACGGGCTTGCATGCCGCATGTTCACCACTGAGTCACGATGCCAAGTCAGCGCGGCAAACATGCGGTCGATAGACGCTTTCAAGAGCGTCCGCGTTGTCGACACAGAAGCAGTTCCTGTTGTGGGTATCGCGGACTGGCCCCATGGAGGCGTCAGCGCCAAACACAGTGGGACATTCATTCATTAGATAGGACCATCTTTCGAAGCTGAATCAGTCGTCACCCGTCGCCATCAATCCAGAATTGATGCGTCTCGCTTGACGATAACGTCGCGTCTACCAGGCCCGACGCCTCGAAACCATAGTAATGCTGCTCAAAAGCATTCGGCGGCGGTTGCTGCTGCTGCTGCTGCTGCTGCCAAATCTCGTCGCCATCGTTAGGAGACAGCAACAGGTCGTCGGTAAAGGGCGAATCGTCATCGCCATCACCGTATTCGACAGGGTCAAGCTGCGAGGCTGACCTGCCCGATTGCGCCGCGTGAAGGACCGCCTGCAGCGGAATCTGTTGCTCCATGAGCTGGCTCCTCGCGTCCAACACGCCGATGCTGTATTTCATAAACTCGGCACTCGTGCTGTTGATGCGCAAAAGCCAGCGGTATTCGGCGAGCTTCGCGAGAAGCGCCTCCCGTTCGGCACCCTCCTTGTCCTGACTCGTCATGCACAGAATGCCCGCAAAGAGCCCAATGATGGCGAGACTGAGGCCCGAAGAAAAGTACCAGAAGCTCTGAAGGTGCTCGGCCTTGAGGCGCTTGACAAAATCTAGGGCCGATGTGAATCGCGTGCTGGCAGCGAGGCGCGTGATGGCATATAGGTCCGGAGCCGGGCTCGCCATGGAGTGGGATCGCAGAATCGCGCGATGCAGGGTTATCTCGGCCGTGTAATACGCCAAATGGAGATAACCTACCGACGAGAGCTTTCGCGGCACAGTGTCACCGACCGAGAGGTCGGTTGGCAGCGCTGTCAACCATGCCTTGAGCCGCAGTTGGAGTGGTTTCGCCGACTCCAAGACTTGCTCGATCGTTTGTCGTCTTCGCGTGGCACGTAACGTGAAGAATTGGTCAAGAATATCAGCAACAATCTCCGTCAGAGACACCATGTGCAGAAAAGTCTGCTTGCCCTTCTCAATCTCGGCGCTGCCTTCTTCGAGATCATCGTCCTTGGACGTCTCGGGGAAATCGGATGCCGTGAGCGGCTGAACGTCCCAGTCGTCAGCCCGCAACAGGGATCCACGGCCATACACCAGTGCCCCCCATTTGTCCTGCATGAAGAGCGCCCAGGCGACACGTTTTCGAACGCCTCGTTCCCAGTCGGGCACCTGCCAGTCGCTGCAATCAAAGTTCATGCCAAGATTCTGGGCCATGGCAATGAGGTGGCCGGCGAGGGCCCACGAGCTCACGTTGGGCGATTGCATGAGGACGAGACCGCCTTGAAGGTCGGAAATCTTGGGCCTCTTGTGGACCTCGAACAGCATCTTCAGGACTTTGCTCTCGAGCACATGAGCATCCGGTTTCGACATGCTGGAGAGCGCAGGGCTATAGGACCACCAGTTCAGCGCCATAATGTAGACGGCTCCCAGTCCTGTCGGCGTCAATTCACGGTAGCTGCGACCGTACTTCTCGAGAAAGACCTTTTTGTGGAGGATGGGGAAGCTCGGGTGGACGATGCGGAAATACAGGTTAACGAGCTCAGGACCGTGAGGCGACACAAAGTCTTCAATCGCATCGAGGTTTGTGAGCTCGGCGTCCATTTCATCCTGCGTGTCGGGCCTCATGACGAAGTGGACATTTTGATTCGCCCGACGGAGAATGTGCTGTGCTTGAAACGACGGGCACTCTCCTTTGGCGTTCCATGACAAGGCGTGTGTCAGAGAAGGGTCAAAGTCCGTTGTTGCGCCGATAATGGCACTAGACTGGCGGTTCTGGTGGCCCAGGGTCTCCTTGAGGAGGGACTGGCCCTTGAGACTCGCATAGTCTTTGACTACGGTGTCGTCTGTGAAGCTTTAGTCTGGGGGTCATCCTCGCGCTCTTCGGTTGCCTCTCGATGACCGTACCCTTGGATCCGGGCCTCAACCGCTGCTTGGGCCGGCTGCCCGTCTGTCCTGCCCGTGGGGTGTCATCGTTGGATGACAGGGGGCGTTTCTTCCGAGGCGCGCTTTGAACGTAGGTACACACAGTCGAACGCGATTCGCACAAGACACAGTTGATCGCTTCAGAGGAGGCAAACAAGCAGCGTATCTTTCTTCGTCGGCAATTGTCGCAGGGGCGCTGATCCCTCGATCTCGACACATCCATCGGGGGAGGGCATTCCAGGGCTGTGAGGCCAGACACCGAGCTGAGAATGATGGGAAAGGCGAATAGGATCAAATACAAAGAGGGCCACGAATCGATGCTGCCGATGGATGGGTGATGATGAACGGATGGATGACACAGAAACAAGACGAGACAATGGGCGAGCTCGGAGCTTTGGGACGGGCATGTGGGCAGCGACGTTCGAGGTCGCGATGGCCCGATGTGATGGGTGCTCGTTGTGGGGTTGAACATAGCGTCCTGATAATCGATCCTCCGCAGCCAATGGGACAGTCTCTCAGCATGCTTATCGGGTCGAATGCCACCTTTCTGCTAACCGTATTCGGTTGTTGGGTGGGCCCCTCGCACGATTCAGCTCTCACCTCGGAAGGCACGTACCACCTCCCCTCCCTTCTTGCCAGTATCTAGCTGCCTCGAGATGGAGGCAGCTGCCTTGAGGTAGAAGGGGCTTCACCATCTCGACAGCTTCAACGTCTTCAACGTCCTGACAAGGCTCTGTACCCATCACTTGCCAACATGGCATGCTCAGACTCACCTCAATACTTGGCTATAGTCTACCGAGTGTATCGATTTACCTTGGAGAAGAGCGTCGAGCGTCAACATGCCTGCGAGCAGCTGGTCGATGACCTTGATCCTCCTGCCGGCTTCGACACCCAATGCGAGCTCGCTGGCTTCGTGAACCCAGCGTTCCATCCCCGTGAGGATGACGCCGCCCATACTAACGACCTCGATGTTATCCTCGCCTTCTTTTGTCGTCAAGAGTCGGCACGTGGCACCCATAATCTTCTCTCGAGCGCCGGCTTCCGATCCTGGTTGAAGGTCCATCAGGCCGACTCCCGAGGCTGCAACACCTCCGAACTTGGCAAGCACCTCCTCGTCGCGTTGCAGCAAGTGCCTGACGCCTTCGGATAGCAGCTCTTCGTACGCCACACCCGTCGTCACAATGCCGAACCTCGTGCTCGGGCCCACGAGCTGCAGGGCTGCCAGTATGCTCGCGTCAAAGATGCCCACGACGGGCTTGCTGCCAACGTATGACTGCAGCAGGCGGACGACGGGGTGGTCAGCGTAGCACGCTCCCAGGAACCCGTCAAAGTCGTCTGCCATGGCGCGGAGCAGAGGTATGCAGTGTGATGCGCTTTCGTACATGTCGGCTTGTGTTTTGATGAGGGATGGGCCCGTCGGACACGTCCAGTATGTGAGCGTCGTGTCAGGCAAGCTGAGGCTTGCGAGAACCGGTTCGAAGCTTTTGGTAAGGGAGGCGCTCGTGTTGGGGTTGATGACCAGCACCCGGGCTGGTCTGCGCGTCTTGCAGACCATGTCGAGGTCGCGTCTCTGCTGGATTACAGGACTCGCTGTCGTTCTGACAATGAGCAAGCTGATAGCAATGGTTCGAGTGCGATTTGTGAGTCCGCTGAGCAACGTCAATCGACACTGCCGAATGGCAGATACTTAAGACGGCCCAAGGCTTATCGGTAGCAACACCGACACCTGACGGTCAATCAGTTTGCGCGTGGCTCAGGGCCCGTGCCGCCGCTCCTCAAGCCCGTGTCCGATCCACAAACGCCCGCGGGCCTGCCCGCGCGGGCTGCACAGTCGGGGTCGCGGCGAGTCGACACGCGCGCCGCGAGTCTCTAGGGCACGCCTGGATCCCCGCGCTAAATCATGCCCGCCCCAAGATAAGCTCGGTCCGGGGAAAGCCATCCAAGCTGCGACATCGCCGGCCTCGTAACGGGAACCCCAATAGGCGCTGATAAGGCGGGTGCTCAGGACACTTGGAGTCGACCCAGCTTCAACATGCAGAAAACATAAATCAAAGTCGTCGCCGGCGTTTGTTTTTGCCGCCTGGAGTCTCATCAGTCTACATTACAACATCTTCACTTGGACTAACAGGAAATCAGCTTTCAGCGAGTCCGTCTCAATTGCCACCCTTCCGCGACATCGCAGCCGACGCAGATATGGGCGAGCTACGGTCTACCACTGTCGTAGCCGACGAAAAGGCCAGCAACCTCGATGCGTCTTCAATCGACTCTGGCGCCGTCGCCAACCCTCAGGTCGTCGAGACGATATTCATCGATCCTGACGAAGAAAAGGCCGTTCTTCGCAAATTTGACAAATGGGTTCTGCCCCAGGCTTTTGTCTTCATTCTCCTCAACTACCTGGACAGATCCAACCTCGGCAACGCTCGCGTCTTTGGCTTTGAAGAGGACATTGGCCTTGTCGACAACCAGTTTGGCAACCTCGTCACCCTCTTCTTCGTCCCCTACATCATCACCGAGGTGTTTTGGGTCACAGCTGTCAAGCGTTTCGGCCCCAACTATGTCATCACTGTCGCCTTGTTTGGGTGGTGCATCGCCACTATTGCCACGGGCTTCGTGCAGAACTACGGCCAGGCCCTCGCGTGCCGCATGCTCCTTGGGCTGTTTGAAGCCGGCGTAGCCCCTGCTTTCACCTTCATCTTCTCCACCATCTACGACCGCGAATCTACGGCCAAGCGCGTTGCGCTCATCAACCTGGCTAATGCCACGTCGGGTGCCTTTGGGGGCATGTTTGCGTATGCCATCCAGACCATGGGCACCCGCCGTGGCCTCGAAGCATGGCGCTGGCTCTTCATCATCGAGGGTTCCATCTCCCTCGCCATCTGCGGCGGCTGTCTCTGGTCCTTCCCCAACAAGCCCGAGACGGCCTGGTTCCTGAATGAAGACGAAAAGGCCCTCATGTGCCGTCGCAAGCAGCGCGATGCCATTTACAAGGGCGACGACAAATTTGACTGGAAGTGGGTGCGCCTCGCCGTGTCGGACCCCTTTATCTACGTTGCTTCCATGGCGTTTTTCACCTCGAGCGTCGCCATTTTCGGGTACGGCACCTTCCTGCCGACTCTCATTCGCGGCTTTGGCTACAACGCCTTCGAGGCCAACTACCTGACCATTCCCGTGTACGCCCTCGGCGCCATTTCTCTCGCCACGCAGGCCTACTGGTCCGACCGTCTCAAGAAGCGTGCGCTGTTCCTTCTCGTCTCCGCCTGTCCAGTTATTGCCGCCTACCTTATCTGCATCGGCACGCCGAACCGCGTGGCCGGTTACGTGGCCATGTTCATCCTGGTCACGGGCGTCTACTCCTTCTCGTGTCTCATGATGACCTGGGTCGCGACCAACCTCGTGCCGGACTACAAGCGATCCGTCGGTCTGCCCATCTTCGCGAGCATTGGCAACTGCAGCGGTCTCGTCGCCGGGCAGCTGTACCCCAAGTCGCAGTCGCCGCGGTACGTCGTGGGCAACTCGATCTCCGCGGGACTCGAGGCCGTGGCGGCCATCTTTGTCGCCCTAACCTGGCTGCTTCTGAGGCGTCGTAACCAGCAAAAGGACAAGTTGATTGCCGAGGGTGCGACGAGCAACGGAATGGAGGGCGACAGGGGGCTGGACTTCAAGTACGACCTGTGATCGGGCGGTCCTCCTATACGATTCACGATGGAGTTTGGCAGCGAGCGTAGAGTTGTTTGTATTCTTGTCATTAAATGTTTTGCTGTAGCCATGGATTGCCTCTTGCTGTAGCAATAGAATGAATGCCCATTTGCCCTTCACCCCTTCCAACCCATCTGTGAACGCTTCACCATGGTGCTCCGACTACAACGCATCGATATCCAACTCGGGCTCCCGCCTGCGCATCAACACCTTGGCATTCATGTCCACGGCCAACGAGAAGCCGAACTCAGCCGCCTTGGGTTCGCAGCCCGGGGCCAATCTCCACTCATATTTCATCACCAGGTGGCACAGCGCGACCTTGACCTCGTTGGCGGCGAAGAACCGCCCCGGGCACGCGTGCTGTCCGTGGCCGAAGCCCAGCGACGCCGGGCCCGTGCTGACAAAGTGCGCCTGGTTCTCCTGGCCCGGCGTATCGCGCATGCGGACGAAGCGATAGGCGTCAAAGGTATCGGGGTCGTCGTAGACGTTCGGGTCGCGCATCTGCGCCATGTCGACGGCGGTGCGCTGGCCTTTGCGGAGGACCATGCCGTTCGAGAGGGGCACGTCACGCGTGGCTGTGCGCATCATGGAGACTGGGCAAAAAAGTCGTCATCGTCAGTCCTTTCTGGCGCAACAAAGACTACTCCCGGAGTAGAGGGGTGCCCATACCTAGTCCAACGGGGCGCATGCGCTGCGACTCCTTGACGACGCTGTCGAGGAGCTTGAGGTTGTAGAGCGCCGTCTTCTTCCAGCCCTCTGCCGTGAGGACACTGACAATCTCTTGCCGCAAGTCGGTGACGATTTCCGGGTGCTTGGCAATGTTGAACATGACCTCGGTCAGCAGGTCCGTCGTCGTGTGGATGGCCGCGGTGGAGAGGGACAGCTGGCAGATGGCGGCGTCGTACGCGCTGCCGTGGCTCTCGGCCTCGAACCAGTCGAGGGCGTCGTTAAACACCGGCGGCGGCAGACCCCGGTCGACGGCCTGCTGGCGGTCGTCCCGCCGCTTCTGGACCACGGGCCCGATGATGGCGCGGGCCTCGACGAGCTGCCGCCGCACCAGCCTGCACTCCGGCAGGAACTGGTTGGCGAGGCGGCGCCACCAGGGCGAGTAGTTGCGGAGCTGCTCTGCGGCGAGGAAGCCGTGGATGGTGTACGATTTGGTAATGGAGAGCCAGTCTTCGTTGCGGGCGACGTCGGGGCCGAGAAAGACGCGCGAAGACAGACGGGCTACGAGGTCGAGAATCTCTGTTTTCAGAACAAACTCTTTCCATTCTGATGCCTGTCAGTCTTGGTTCTCAGCTTACTCGCGCGGGCCGCACGGCATACCTGCTGACTTGCCAAAGGCCAACTCTGTGGCAAAGCTCGTCTCTTCAGAGAGTGGTTCTGTCACCTGGTCTGCCGTCCAGAGTCAGTGATTGTAAAGCTTCGGGCAGGTGACGCAGACGGACTGACTGAGAAGCTTGGTTAGCTGCTTTCTCACCACTACCTGGATGAGCGAGTCGGCCCTGTTGCCCGTCGCAAAGGGTTCGAATCCGGGCAGGTGAGTATGGAAGGTTTCCGAAATGGCCTCGATGAAGCTCAAGCCAGGCTCGTTTCGAATGTCATTGATGAGCGAGGGCGGGAGAATGGTCGTCTCGCCCGAGTCGGACGTGATCCTGAAAGGCTGGCCTGGGAATCGTTTCCGACCCTCGGCCAACATCCCTCGGGCGTTCTTTATGAAGCTTTTTGAAGCAACGGGATCTTTGCCGAAGATCAGAGGTCTTTTGGAGGGGCTCAAGCACGGAATGCTTTCTTCTTTGCTCCCAAGTGCCCTGACACAGGAGGCCAAGGCGACAAAGAGTGCAAGGCCGAGATAGAGCAACTGCTGGGCGTCCAGATGAGCCATCCGGGTCGATTCAGCCCATGATCCCAGCAGTGGAGGCTGTGTTGGCGCCGAAGATGAGGACTCCATCGTGTTTGTTGATGGTGTGGAGGTTTGTGGTTGTTGATCGCAGAGCTTCTCTTGAAGCTGGTTCCTTTGGAGGGTGAATGGAGAATTTGAGGCATCACCTCGTGTTTATCACTGAGACACTTATAGCAGCTAGTCACGCAAGACCAGGTCACCAAAGGTCTGACCGTTGTGAGCCCCTCACACACACCATGCGCTCGACGTCATGTCAAACGGGAGCCACAAGAAGTCGGATGAATGAACGCCCCGTTGCATCTCGCTCGGCGTTCAAGAGGATCCCGTGAGGAACGATGTTCTGCATATCGGACCAGGCCCATGTGCCAAGCAGACTGGCGCTCGACAGCTGCATGTTCCAACGACAACGTCCCGCCGAAGCGAAGAAACGTTCGACCACTCGATACTAGTCTATATCCAAGCGTCTCCACGTCATGACTCAAATTGCAGTGAGGGAGGGGCTTTGGTCAATTTCCCCGCCGCCTGCAGCCCGCGTTGGCCTGCTCGTCAACGGCTCGGATCGGCGCCGGGCCAGGCAGATGCCGGCGCCGCGGCGAATGGGAACGCTGCATCTACCCGCACGGAGCGCATGTACCGGCAGATGATCGAGGATCGTTGCCAGTACGGCCCCTGGGGGTGTACGCGGGGTGAAGAAGTGCCCCGACTGCCGCCCAAAACTTCGCACAGCAATGTCCCACTTGGGGTCGTGGTGAGACAATCGTATTCGTACTCGTCATGTGAAGAGTGAGGGGCGAGGAAGGAGTGTAGCATGGCCTACTGCAGCTTGCGCGAGAGTTGTTCCGCCACACGACGGCTGCATATCAGTGGGTGTCGTGTCGGGAGGATAGCAGTCACAGGCCAGTACTTCCACCAATATTCTGTGTGCACAAGTCGTGGACACAAGCCGTTTTCCGGGTTTATTAACGTGATTCTGGTCGTGATCAGGCTAGATGCCGGACAGGAAGTGATAGGGGTTGGACCCTGAACCTCTTGACAACTGACATCAAAACCCTGGTTTTTGGTCGAGAATATCACATAACGAATCACAACTAGAATGCTTGAATGTAATAGTTTCATGGATTGATATTGGTACAAAACAAAGGCCCTGCCATGACAGCACCTCTCCAGAACGCCAATGCCGTCATGTTCCATCGCTCATATGGATCTCGCTCGGCCGTCGAAAATGCGCTCATGTCGATTGGTGATATATTGATTCGTGTCGTGCGTGCGTGCGTGCATTCGTGCATTCGTGCATGTGGCGAGCCGCTCAGAAACGTCGGCGGCCCATGCCACCACCGCCCATGCGACGACCACCGCCCATGCCGCCGAGCATGCCGCCGCCGCCCATGCGACCTCCGCCCATGCGTCCACCGCCCATGCCGCCGCCGTGGTGGTGGTGGTGGGTCTCCTTGACGACGGGCCGAGCACCCAGGCGTCCGCCGCCCATGCCGCCGCCCATCATGCCGCCGCCGGTCCTGCGTCGAGAAGAGCCTCCGAAGCACATGTTGAGGTAGACTGCGTTGGAAGTAGGTGTTGTTGGTTGTGCGGTAGTCAAGTCTAATATGTGACTTGAAAATGGGTAGTTTCTTGTGTAGATTTGGTAGTGATGAGGAGTGGTTGATTGTCACTCGGGTGTTGTCTTCGTTGTTTGGTTGTTGATGCTGATGATCTGGAGCCAGAAGCAACCGGGCGATGAAGGAGAGACAGGAGGGTTTATGTACTACATCACAAACGACATCAAACACGTCGAACCCGTAACAGTGACGCACATACAGAGAGAGTCCGCCTGCAAGCATCCGCGGTTGTGGCCAACAACGCCTCAGAGTGTTTCTCGATGGGCGCCTTTGCGAAGAAGGTTGCGCGGCCGTACTTGGCCGATGTCATGGGCGAGGACGCGCGTAGTACGGGGTCTGCCGAGAGGTTCAAGACCCTGAGCCCACGTCACGGCTGGTTGCTCCCCCCTCCATCCTGTTGTGGCTCGCACTGCAATTCACTGCAGAGCGCCGTGTGGCCACTAAACAGATCCGGCACCGCGAAGGTTCTGGGACCGGCTGCTTGGCTCCGAAGTGGAGGGTGGCCGTCGTCATGAGGTTGGCCTCACGGTCTTGCGGACCGGATGGGGGGGGGAGGGGGGGGGGACCCCTGAAATCCACCTCCCGGATCGTGGCTTGCCATGCGGCTCCTGGGTTGCGGTAGGGGCATGGTTCGCATGGACCCTGTGTGGTTGACCTTGCGTAGGAAGTCTGTTGGCTGGATTATCATTATCATGGAGGAGAGGGAGGAGCGAAAACAGGATTGTGGCTGGTGGCGATTTGATCGCTGACGTAGGTTGTGGCTGGGCCCACGACATAGTGGTCTGTGCAAAACAGTAAGAGAGTCTGGCTGAGGTCTAGACCATCTCTTATCGCAGTGCTCTCTGGAAGTCAATATCTCTCCCCAACATCGACGTCATTGGTCCCTTGGCCCAAGGGCCCTGAAGACCGGCCGTCATCTTGTCTCGAGTTAATTTATGCTGGGCAAGCTTACCACCAGGACACGAAGCAACAGCCGCGCCAGGCACGAGAGGCTTAAGACGTTCAAGCGACCCTCTGGTCCCTGTGGAAGCTCTGGAACACGCGCCAAGTGTTTCCTCACCTTCTGATCTAAGCCTCAGCACGCCCCAAGCTTCAAGCCACACAGCTTCTCACGTGATATCCTCGCATCAGCTTCCCTCGCACGACCGAGCAGCATGCCCCGAGCCGAGCTGCGTCTCGGACTTACCTCGACTCGGCACTCACCCTCCCCGCATGCTCCACGCAACCCGCATCTCCGGACTCGTGCGCACCCAATCACGACGGCTTCAACTCCATCCCTCACTATCGCAAGCACAGCCCGTGCGGCCGCCGTCTCCCTCGTCGAGGCTTCGGCTGCATCTCCGCGAAAGCCCGAAGCCTTCGCAGAGCTTTTCTCGCACCCGATGGTAACGAGCAGGCAGTGGAGTTCTCGGCCGTCGTCCGCGGTGCACTGAAGCGAATGGCACCAGAGCGATACCTCAACAAAAAAAAAAAAAAAAAAAAAGACAGTAAGCCACGACTGCAATGAAATAACGAACAAATGGAATTTTGGCGGGCCTTCGAGGACCCGTCTGGACCCACGCCGCGGGTTTCGCTCCCTAGATATCATCGTGATGTACATTTATGCACCGACTGCCGCCCTATCCTCCCCGTCTTCCCCCCCCCCCCACCCATATCCGAAGCTGCCCGTAGCCCAGGTAGCAGTGAAAGCACAGCGCCGTGTGCTGGCCAGAAACGCCTTGCAATGAATGCCGCCCGTAAAGAAACTCCTCATGGTATCAACGCTGCTGATGTCTCCCTCCCCCCCCCCCACATTCGTCGTGCTCTCTCCGTTTCTCGCTCGTGGTCAAGGTCTTTTCATGACCGGTTCTGGGCCTCGTACAGGGCGACTGCCCGTTCAAGGCTCTCGAGGCTGGTGCCGTCGCCGTAGGCGTCCATTAATTTCGATGCCCGGAGGCGGCTCTCTGCCTGTTGTCTCTCCATCTCGGCGAGCCGGGCGGACCGGCGTTGGCTCATGCCCATGGCGTAGCTGCTGGCGGCGTAGCCGACGGCGATGACGGCGATCGTCGACGGAATCCTGCAATTTGTTAGCTGCTGCTGGTTTCGTTGCGGATGGCATACGCTGGACTCACCATCGAGGCACCATGCTTGTTCGGCGCGTGTTGTGTAGGTAGGGAAGGATGTTGGGGTGGACACGAGCTTCAGTGGAGAACCCCCGGGATGCTGAGCGGCGCATAGTGTTCCTGAAGGCGTTCATGTTCGAGTGGTGGCTGTGACAAGCAGTTGCCGTTGTCGTTATCAATAGTGTTTGACAGTGTTCGTGAGATTCGGCTTGTAGTTACGAAAGTTGCTTTTCGATGAAGCTTTACGCCTCCATCGAGCCTCGTGCCAGCTGTCCGCGAAGGGGACAGGCAACCTCTTAAGGAAAGGGACATGCCCAACAACGCCCCCTTCCCCCCCTCGAATGATGCGCACACGACGGGCACAGCCGCCGCCGGCAACGTCTCGGTTATGGTCAGGATCACCGTCCCATGGCACCACGGTGCGAGGTTCCACCAATAAGCCGACGCGCTCGGTCTCCTGCTGCGTGTGGGGCGTCTGGAGTGTCTGGAGGTGTCTGGAGCTCGTGGGGTGATATTGGCCCCGGTTCGTTCGGTGTCCTTTGGCGCAGCACCACCAGCGCATGCCCCGCACGACCCTGTCCTGCTTTTTTGTGCTGCCTGCGTTGGAGCGTGGTGCCATGGGGGCCACCGGCGTGGCGCCATAAAGAGACGCGGTGCCCCGAGGTGACGTCGAGGTCGGCAGCAGACTAGATTGAAATCGAACAACTGCGCCCTGGCCATGTCCCTCGTGCCCTCACGATGAACCCACAGCGATGCAACGACGACGTGGACGTACATGTAGGCCGTGAAGCGGCGAGAGAGGGGGTTCTGCGAGCTGGATCTTGGCATGGCGGCGTCTGCTGTCCATATTCGAGAAGGCCAGTTTCACTGATCGCCTGCCAGTGTATTTTGGGCATGTTTCGCTCGAGCGCCCACGTTGCGCGAAACACCCGCAAGCCGTACCCTGTCAGCAGCAGCACTTGCCACGATCCATGTTGAAGCTTGATCGTCTGGTGCCTGCTACCGCGACTTGGAATGCTTCATGACGGAGGATCGTCGAGTGCTGGGCCCCATTTTGAGCCGTGCCTTTCCCCACTACCTTCTCCACTTGCCGCTGAGACGACTGGCTTGTGATCCAGGTGGACTTGTGATCCAGGTGAACGTTGAGCTGCGATGCATGTACCAAGTCGACAGACCTTATGGGTTCGCTGTCCAGAGCATCAGAGCATCTGGCTGAGGGCAGAGATTCCGGAATATGGCAGAACATCCCGGCCTGACCTCGGCATGGGCTAAATGCCGACATGAGCTCTTGCTGGCTGACCAAAACGAAATCCTACAGGGCCCAACGCAGGCAGGACAGGTGCATGCAGGCACCTCGGCGGATCGAAGCCGAGCCTGTGCATGGTCATGGGGGTCCTGCTCGACAGGTGATGGGGCTGAGGTGGTGGGGAGTGAGGCCCACGATCGATTCGAAAACCACCTCAGTGGCTTTACGCTTAGTCAAGCGGTGGCGCTCAGCCGGTGCCCTTGTGCTCTGGTGAAGCTGTATCTGGACGTGCTGTTGAGAGCCCTATGGGTCAATCTGCAATAGAACGTAGCCTTGTCTTCCATGAGATTTAGATTCTTTTTTAAGTTTTTTGCTTTTTCCTCTCGACTCTGGATATATGCAGCTAGTCGAGAATCAGCCTCGCACCTACATTCACCGTGGCACGAAGCAGCAGATGATTCATATTGAATCGCACAGTGACCAGACAAAGTTTGGAGCATTCACATTGATGTGCTTTTGACATTGATCACCAGCCAGCAAACCTTGTCAGCTAAACGCGTTGTGGATTATGGTCATACGCAGTGACAAACCCTTCTCTGCTTGCTTGTTTGGGCCATCACGGTCCATTCGGTATCTGCTCCTGCCGTCTTAACCCGCACCATTTTTCGTCTTCCATGCCGTGCCGTTTTTGTTCCTCATGACCACTGGGATTGCCACACTACGGACATAACAATGCAGAATGCCCCTTTAGTATCGCATTTGGACCACAACACTACAGCCATGGACCGCCATACTTCCAAATTCAATACTCACGCGTCTCTTGAATACGAGAATGAGAACGAGGATAGCCTCTCTATTCTGTCGCTCGACGTCAATGAGAATGAAATAACTCTTATGTTCTCGCCCACCATGTTCCCTCTCCAGCAAATTTCCGACCAACGAAATACAGTTCGACGCGTTTCCAAGATCGATGTCGACGGCGAAAGCAGGGTCATATCGAACGCGTGCCGTCAAGAAAACGCACCACAAAATAGGACTGCATTCATCAATAGCGACACCCCCAAAAGGGGACAGATCATCCCAAGCGCCCCGTCAAGGGAATCACAGAGGAGGCGGCCGGCTTATACGTACCCGACAGCCGCGGAAGTTGAGGAACGCGTCCGTCGGCAACGCGAGATTGCCAGCTGGAAACCACCAAGTCATCTGATGCAGAGGTCTATCAATGAGAATACCTGCAGAGCTATATCGAGTGTCAGTTCAGCCCTCGGCATCGGCATACGTCGGGTTGCCATAGGCTCTGCCGCTGGTGCAAGTGCTTTATATCATCATGCTCGCCGGCGGATTTCGCCGACACAACACCATGAGCTTTCTCAGCCGGCCTGTACGAAACGCGTGAGGACTTTCGACGGCGGTAAGTCTCTTTTCACCCAGCCAGCTGTAGGCCTGCATCTCATTCGCATGTATACTGACGCAGCAGTCCATACAGAAGACGGCTGGGTCGAGGTCTCGGGCACTTAGGAAGATGCTCAGAGTGTGACTCCCTCACATGGTATGGCTGAGGATTCTCTCCTAATGGAGTACCCCGACGACCCTTTGGTTGAGTGGCTTGATGTCATTCACATGCTGACTGTGCGTCTTTTTGACATTTAAATGGCCAGCGTCCTGACGCCAGTCCCGGAATGAATATCGTACGAGGTGGTGGCCTCTGTGGTAGATCAGGGTCCTTATTGAGCAGCAACACTGGGTGGAATGGGGTGCAAAGCTGCGAGACGACGATTGCCTGCCATATCTTTGAGCCTTTTTGTCGCATGGAATACCCTGTTAGCCAATACCTTTAGGTCCGTCATGTGGTATCTCTCCCGGATGCTTGAAAGACGCGTTAAGGCTCTCGTGACTATATTGAACGTAATTCTCACTCTGTAATGCCGTTTTTTGTGTCTTTGTTGGACCTTACCAGACTCAGGGCGAGCAATGCAGCTCTAAGCAAACTGCGCTATGAAAATATTCGATGCATACTCCCTCATGGACGGGGACAGAATGAACATCTGCGCAAACTGTGAATGCAGAAACTCACACTCTAGTGACTCTTTGCCGTGTAGCAGAGAACCGCGTTCCTTCCTTTAGTCTTGAAACTCAGGGCACTTGCCATTTTCGACTCCTTCTGTATTCGCCAATTACCCTTAGTCGCGTAAGACCCTTGAATCTCTGCAACAACCTGTTTCGCCTTTATCCAGATATCCTCAGCGTCATACCTGCATGGTCACCATGGCCAAGGTGCAAGAATCCCAGGACGGGATCACGCCTCGTCGACTATATCTAAGAAGGGCTATGACAGACATTTGCAGCGGCAAAGAAACGGTACGTTGAATGCTTTCCTGTTTCCGCTGGACGACGCACGCCACGACGCACGCCATGAAGGCATCATCGCTACCTGGGGCGCCTCATCGCCGCGGCGATACTCAAGTCTCCGCAGATTCCCATTACTGAAGCGCTGCCTACTTGGTTCACTCTATATCTCCTTCTTTTCTTCTTTCCAGTAACTCTCTGCTGTTCTTCTGCGCTATTCTTCAGCCAGGTTCCTTCCTGCACTAGTATCACCCTCAAGAAGCCTCGTTCAACAACTCGTACTCTCCTGACTTTAGCCTCTCGTGGCTCCTTCGTTTCTGCTTGTCTTGGTCTGAAGAATCTGCTGACGAAATGGAGAAGCCCCTGGCTCTCAACCCAGACGAGCGACGCGCCGTCATCGGCCTCGACTACTTCACCTGGCAGGAAAACATCCCCAAGGAGTTCCCCCGCAATGTTAACCTCGACAACTGCCCCGGAGACCCTGTTGAGTGTCTCTTCAATGGCCTCCCTCCTATCTTGATCGACGACTCTGGTGTTTCCTCCGTTGGCCGCGACAGCGATATGTCTGCCATGGAGTACGACCGCAGATTTGCTCATGCCGTTTGGCCGTTTGCCAACTCGGACCTCAGAAACCTCTTGCACACTTCTGATCCCATGATCCTGCCTCTTTGGCAGGTTGCCCGCTCTGCCTTTTCCGTCTACGAGCAGAACAACAACACCATTCGCAACGCCTTCATGCAGGGCCTGGCGCAGCTGCGCGACCAGACTCCTCAGGTTGGCAAAACCAACCAAGACGCTGCTGGCAACGCACCCATCAGCAACAAGGTTAAGTGGATCGCCTACTGTGCCTGGATCGCTGCCGGCCGTGCCGACCATGTCGCCCCGATCCCGGACCGTCGTTTTGCCAAGGACTCCATGGACATTGAACTGACCTCTCACCGCGGCGTTTGTGCCTTTTGCGGTGCCAAGCCTTTTGAAGAGCAGCCCGTCCGCGGGCCTGCCCCGCGCATCGTCAAGTGCAGCGGCTGCTACGTCGACGAGCTGCCCAACATAACCCAGCAGTATTGCGACTGTACCTGCTCCAAGAAGGACTGGAAGGACAACCACTACTATGCGTGCCGTCAGCGCTGTGGCTTTCTCCGGAGCGCCTTCCTCCTCCGCAACATGGCTGACATGTTCATGAAGGCCTCGTACAGCGGCATCTCCTCGGTGCACATTCGAGACTATCCCGATTTTGAGAGCACCGCCCTGAAGCCCGGCGGCCCCCTCGACAGCACCGGCCCGACTCGTATCAGCGCGCCCGACGCTTGTTGCGAGGAGGTCTGGACCGGCGGAAGTGTCTTTCCCCAGAAGTACCTCGACGCAATCGACGAAAGCCCTGCCTGGGCTGCCCGCCTTGCGCAGGATGCGGGCGATGACTACCTCAGACATCTCCACGGCATCATCATTGACACTCTCCACGGTACGCTGTTCATCCTCCGTATCCGAGTCGACTCCAGGCTAACCCACGCAGCGCACTGCTCCCAGGTCGTCGAGATGTACGTCTACGCCCGCAACGCCGGCACCGTGCTCCACCTTGGAACCGACTACCACAAGGAGAACGGCAACATCCAAGCCGCCAAGGGCAAGAACCCCATGTTCTGGCCTCACCCGGTCCTCTTCTGCAAGCTGAAGCCCACGGGCTACAACGACAAGGGCAAAGAGTGGATCATCGACCTCCACTGCGCCAAGTATGGCTGGAAGGAGTACGTCCTCCCCTTTGACGCCTACTTCCGGACCCGCGTCGCCTCGAGCTTCATCGCCCGAGCCTTCAAGGAGGCGCCCGAGCACTGGTGCCCCTGGGAGGAGAAGGGCCGCCGCCGCGCCCGCTACAACCTCGGCCACTACATCCACAACGCCATTATCAAGTTCATGAACGACACGGCCAAGCTCAAGGTCCCCTTTGAGATGACCCGCGTCAAAGACGTCAGCGAGTGGAAGAACCTCAGCAAGGCCTTCCTCGACGTCTTTGAAAGGGCTGCCTTGGAGGGCGCCCAGAAGATCCGTCAGTCGGCCACCCATCGTCAGTTTCTCTACTACCAGCACAACAGCTACGGCCCCGAGTACGGCGTCGGCGTCACCAACAACAAGGTCGAGGTCTCGTTTTTCAACCCCATCTGGCTCACTCCCGAGCAGTGGGCCGAAGACTTTTCCGAGCTCGAGACGATTCTTTTTGCCGACCAGTCCCCCGGCGCCCTCACCCGCTACGGCGTCTGCCGCTGGATCAAGCGTGTCAAGGCCCGTGCCGAGCATCACGACAAGATGTGCCTCGCCAAGCCTGACGTCAAGCCGTTTGATTACGAGGACCTCATCGGCAACATGACAAAGTACTTTGACATTGGCGAGGGCATGACCCTCGAGCATACCCGTGCCATTGTCGAGACGCACCTCATCAGAGACGGCACCGTGCCCGAGGCCGATTTGAGGAAGATTGTCGATGAAGAGATCAGAAAAGGGGCTCTCCACAACAGCGACGCCGCAGACATGCTTCGAGCCCGCCCTAGCGCCAAGACGACCGGTTCCACCAGAAAGACTCGTTCTGCCAAAATTCAGGCTGCTGGAGACGCCAAGGAGGACAGCCATGATGGAGAGAGCATCGATAGTGCTAAGGCGGACCGACGGGCCAAGAAGAACAAGAAGAAGAGAGAAAAGAAGAAGGCAAAGAAAGCCGCTGCCAAAGATGAGACAGCGGCCAACGAGTAAAAAATAGTTTGCTTCTGTAGTAGTAACTTGACCTCTTCTTGACCTTGATCACTTGGCTGTGGCAAGGCACGTAGCATAGCAGAAGGATTGCAACGCGGTTGTCGTGTATTTACGGCTCACATCGTGCGCCGTCACAAAGAAACGACTTGTGATCATAATGTCAATTAGGGACCTAGTGTCCTCGAACGCTACTGTACACTCGCCGCTGATTATCCGTAAAGCAGAAAAGGAGGCACCGACGTGGGCTACACCACCTTATGCCACATCCCCTACCTCGTGCCGAAGCAGAACGAAAACCCTGAATCATTCATGTCAAGAAACCATTTTGCAACGCGGGGTGTAATCGAAAGAGCAAACGGAAAGCCAATTTTGATCATTCTTCGTGAATCCATGAAGTTGAGAGGGGCACACATCTGGACCGCCAAGTTCGTGTGTCGCCACGAAGTGCTGGTCGCACGATGAGTTGACCTGCTTACAGCTCGGCCTTGGCCTTCTTCTCAGCCTCGAAGGCCTTCTTCTCGGCGGCATCGGCGCCGATGCCGACCTGGTGAGCGAACCAGGCAAAGGTGTCGCGGACAGAGTCTCCAATCTTAGCGAAGATGGTCTCCGAAGGCGACGAGGTGCCGTGCTTGAAGTAGTTGTAGTTCTTGCGGGCGGCGGCACGAAGCTCATCAAGAGTCGAGGTCTGAGGAACGGGGATGCCATAGCTGTCGAGGTAGCTCTTGAGCTCGCTCTCGCTCCAGGTGTCAAAGACGGTGCCCTTGGCAGAGCCGGTAGCTTGGGCGAAGTAGCTTGTGACGGAGGCGTACGTATCGCCGCCGGCAGCAGAAGCAGAGGCGTAGCCAGACTGCGCAGCGCTGACGAGCTCGTCACGGGTTACGTCCTTCTTCTCGGTGAGTTTCTTGGAGGCAGCGTCACCGTTCTTGGCGAGGTACGACTTCAGGTTGTCAAGCGAGAAGTCGTCGTAGGTCCAGGCGCTCCAGCCAGTGGCAGCCTTGTGAGAGTTCTTGCGGACAAGAGCGCGGAGCTCATCAGTCTTGGAGCCCTGGGGAACGGGAATGCCGCGAGCGTCGAGGTAGCCCTTGAGACGGCTCTCGGACCAGAAGTTGACGGCCTCACCAAAAGCCTCCTGAGCAGCAGCTGAAGCCGAGTCGGTAGCCTGAGCGTACTGGTTGCCGGCGCTCGAAGTGGCGGCACCGTAGGCGCTGGCGGCCTTTCCAGAGATGTTGTCGTTGAGGAAGTCTGCACGGTTCTTGCGGACCAGGGCGCGAAGCTCGTTGACCTTGGAACCTTGGGGGACTGTCACTGTTAGCTACCCGATGATCATGACCCGATGCGGCAACACGTACCGCTGATGCCGTTCTTGTCGGCAAACTCCTTGAGCTGAGACTCGCTCCAGGCGTCAATAATCTGGTCAGTCAGAGTGGCGTAGGTCTTCTGGGCGCTGGCGGTGGCACTGGCGGCCTGGTCCTGGAGCTTGAGGCCGGCGAGACGGGAGTTGCGGCGGACAGAGGCAATGAGACGGTCGCGCTACGCAAATGAGTCAGCAATGTTCAGTATAAATTTCTCTCGGAGCGGGCTTACGTTGGAGGGCTGGGGAGCGGGGAAACCGTGAGTGTCGAGCCACTCCTTCAGGTCAGACTCTGGAGAGCTGGTCAGCATGAACTCAAGGGGGAAGGTGTGCAAAGTACATACCAGACCAGGTCTCGTACAGCCAGTTGCCGGGGTAGGCAGCGGCACCATTGGCCTTCTGGGCGACGGTCTCGTAGCTGGAGCGGACCTTCTGGAGAAGGCTGTCGCGCTTGCGGGGTTGGGGAACTGCGGTACGCACGTCAGAGCGTGTCACACAAAAATTACGTCATTGAGGCAGCCGCCACAAAACTCACCAGGAATACCGTGCTTGTCGGCAAATTCCTTCAGCTCGCTGTCGGTCCAGGTGTCGAAGATCCAGTCCTTGACGTTGGTCCAGGCGGTTTGGGCCTGGTCGCCCGTCTCGTACCAGGAGGACTGGACCTGGTTGATGAGGGAGTCCTTGGTGGCCTCGGCGCCCTTCTGAGTCTCGACGCCCTTGGCCTTGAGGTAGCTTTGGAGGCTATCAGCGTCCCACGAGTTGTAGGGCTTGACGGCGTAGTTCTCCCAGTTATCCTGGATGAGCTTCTCGAGATCCTTGCGGTCCGCGGGTGTAGGGTACGGGACGTCGTGGTCGGATAGCCAGCGCTCGAGTTCCGTCTCATGCCACTTGTTGTAAGCTTGCGGCTGTCAGTATGGCTCATTCGTTGCCTCTTGTCAAACATGTTCACTCACCGGCCTTGGAGAACCACGAGCTGGCGACGACGCCCTGGGTGGCCAGAGCCGCCGTCAAGACGGTGGAGAGAAAGCGCATGACTGCGAAATGTGACTTTTCGTTGAACAGGTGCAGCGGTGATACGTTTCGGGGTGCTTGATCAACAAAAGGCCAGGTAGCTGGAGGGATGGGTGATGTAGGAGAGGGTGGCAGGCAGAAAAGGTTTCGCCAAGTGGGAGGTGCGTTGGTTTTGTTGGTGAAGAATATGTCTCCAGGCTTTGTGAGGGGAGGAAGGGAGAGACACGGAGGAACGCTTGGGCTGATGGAAGGTAGACGAATCAATCACGTCACAGGTTCGTTGCTTTGTTGTGGCGGGCCAGAATGGCGGGCAGGACCATTACACACTTCAGAGGCAGGCGGCAGGCGAGAGCTCGTGGGGAAAGAGGAACGGTGGGAGGAACTTGCTGTGGCTGATGATGTGACTGGCGAATGCCGTCACCCTTTGGGCCTTTGGGCCTTTGGGAGCATGTCTCACGACTGGGCTGCCTGTCTCCCGTCTACCTACCTACAGAGGCCACGCCGGGTGGTCCAGCCCGCCATCGACCCGGAGCACAATCAGAATTGTCCAGAATCCCCCCAACAACGGGGTGCCCCAGCACACCAGAATTCGTGCCACATGTCGCGATGATCAGCTCGAATCGCGATGACAGGAGCTCTACAGCCACTCAGAGAGCTCCTCAAGAGCTTGCGCTGTGACATGACGTCGAGGCCCCAGTGTGGTTGGGAGCTTATGCTCCGGTGATGTCATCTGGCCTGTTTGCGGTTAGGAAAGGGCCCGTTAGTTGCATGTGATATTCTTTTATTCTACACGATGCTATATCGAGAATAGATACCGCTTTCAATAATTTGACTATCAGAAACCTTGACACCCAGGGGTTTTCGTCCCGCGTCGACACTGCTGCAGCAATGGTGCTGACTATCATGTGTTTGGGTTGCCGTCGACCCATAACCTTGCACTATGCAGCAGGTCTTGCTGGTCACATGGGAAAGCGCACATGTCGGGTAGCTCTGGAGCTCAAGAGGTCAACAGCACCAACAATAGTAATCTTCACGAGCACATTCACTTCTCGATCCTCATCCCAGTCAGATCACAAGTTTTCAGGTCCAATTTTCAATACAGCTTCATAATCATACAAATCGGACCACATCTGCGATTCCCATCTCCAGCTACCATCATTTACTCGTCAACGCCGGAGGGGTTGTTGCACAGGATACCCTGGTCAAGCTAAAGAAACAACCATCAGTCACAGATTCAGTCAGGACCAGCGGGAGAGTACGTACAAGGGGAAGCACGCAGCAGCGCGCACGCTGTCCAATGGTCGCGCAAGTAGCCTGGAACTCGGAGGCGTCGGTGGGGACGGCCGGAGGCTCGCCGCAGTCGAGGTTGGCGACGCCGAGGACATCGGTCGCGCAGCACTGAGCGCTGCCGTACAGGCCGCTGCAGGGAATGTAGACCTGGCGGTCCTCAACGACGGGGGCCGCGAGGGCGAGCGAGGCAAAGAGAGCAGTGGTGACGGTGAAGAACTGCATGTTGATGGTGGATATTGCAAAGGGCAAGGTAGGTTTGGTTGAAGGTTGAAGTGTCAAGTGGTTTGATGTCGAAGACCTTTTTGAGGATGAGCTGATGATGAGAAGGAATTGTATCCAGAACCGGAGGATATGGCCTCCATTTATACACGATCAGAGCTGCCTCCTCATCCTGTTGTCTTGATGACGGAGGAGGCCATGAAGCTCACAAACCTAGCAAGTGAGTAGTCCTGAGCAGATTTTCCAACGCCAGTCGCAACATCTCAACAGGGCCCAGGGTAACATCGCGATAGACCGAACTCTTAAGAGACCCAGTTATACCCTCTTCTCAAGGACATGACGACGTGGTCTGACGATCTCCTCAACCCCTGAAAACACTCAGCAACATGCCAGCCATGCCTAGTCTGCCGAGAAGCATGACACGGCGAAGAGTACCTCTCTGACGAAGCTTGCGATGGTTCGGGTTACATGGTACAGGCACTTGGCGGCCTCTTTGCCACTTGTGGCTTTTCGAAAGCCAAATAATATTGTGTCCTTGGCCCGCAACTTGCCACGACCCTAGGAATACCGGTCAAACGGAGTTGGTGACGAGCACAATGGTGAAAGAAAGGGGGCTGCAGGACGACAAAGCATCCTAGCCAAGCAGAGATTCCATTGGCCAATCCATTAAGCTCGAGATGGCAACATTGAGCCGCTCAGCATTACGTCTGCCCCCATCAAAGACGGGGATCGGCATCTCGACAAGGCGTCTTGGGGCGCCTTAGCACGCGGTATCCCCGATAGGAGAGAGGGGCAAGGGGGCGCCGTTCCTGGTTGAAGGAAAACGGTAGGATGAAAGCACAAGCGTCTCGTTCCCCTGAACCCGGGGAAGCCAACCAGTGCAGCCATCCCTGCCGCAGGGTCGCATTGGCCAGAACCATCGAGCTGCTGATGATCGTTCCTGGATATGGAGTGGCAGACGGACGACTTGAGCTGAAACTTCTCCGGCAGTGTTTCTTGGTGGTGGCCTCGATGATGCTTGAGGAAAGTCGCACAGCATAAAACAGGTAAAATTGGGTGACGGAGGTGGATATGCTTGATACAACGCTGTGCTGTCACCGTTATCATTAGCCACACCGCCGTCCAGAGGTGGCGGACCCTACATCGAAAGGACCACTTTCCCGGTGAAGATCGGCATCCAAATCGAGGAACCGCACCCTCGAAGGGCCCGGCGTTGAGTGATATCGTGCGAAACATGTGGCAGTGAGACAGACAAATCCGAGCAGCCGTCACGTCAGAAACAGCTTATTGCGAGGTGACGGGTGTCTATTCACTCTGATGGCTGCCCAGCAGCTGCTTTAGGGCATTCCTTCGATTGTACGCCAAGAGGGACAATTGCTTCCGATTGTTTGTAATTCCTGAGGGTTGACAAGAGTCAATGATAGAACGAATATTCCGTGTCCCTGCGTCTGCACTCTCAGAGAGCCGCACATTCAGGTACCCCTGGCTGCCTCCAAAAAACCGTCATGACTGCAACGTACCCCAAGCCAGAGGTTGACAGTTCGAAAGAGAACCTGCTTTGGGTTTATGCCCCCCCTGCATCATATTTGCCGGGTAGCCACACCCAAACCGCCTTGGCACTCATGTGCCATGAGATCGTCGGTCTCTTCACCGTCGTCAGTGGGCGCAGTGTGATTGTGGCGCTTCTCTCCTGTCGATGGGCTGTGGCTGAGGAGGACGAGCATGGGGAAGATCATCCAGCATTGGTGAATTTTCACTTTTTCACTTTTTCTGCGAGAAAGATCTGCGCTTCATTTCAGCTTCGCTTGTCGGGAATTTTCCTAACAATAGAATCAAGCGAGTCGAGTCAATGAAATAGAGTATTCACCCGGTTTGCCGCCGTGCGATAGAGGGCCGTTTTGCATAATTATTCGCAGCCAGCTCCACGCGACATCCACTGTATTCCGTCACGATCGAGCCGTACTGCTGCGGAGACACGACCCAGACGGCACGGCAGTACGTCCCGGACGGGCGATACCAACGTCATGGTCTCGGCCATGCCATGCCTACGAAGCGCCACCTGACAACACATGGTGAGCCCCATGTGTCCGTTCTGCCCAAAGGAAATACTCGCCACGCACACACCAGCGATGTAACATCACATTCAGGCCGAGAGCCTGGAGCGACCACGAGCGGTGCGGTGTCGGTGCGCCACATTTCCCGACAGCAGTAACGATCGTCTACGAAAGGGTTGGGCTAGACTTTCTGGCTGTCGAGTGAAGATGCGAAGCCAGGGGAGGGTCGCGATGCGGGATGTTTTGGTAGGCGCCCAGCCGTTCAATGAGCAGGCCCATCGCCCGTGGTTGGGCCTACGCAACAAGGTTGCATCCCGGGCCGTGCTCACACTCTTGGTTCTGGAAGAAGCAAAACGGCCGTCGAAGCAGACCTTCTGCTCTGCCGCGGGACACCGTGCCACAAGGCCATCGTGTGCTGCTGGCGAGCTCTTTCCCCAAAACGGCCATGTGGATAGTGATGCACTGGTAATTTCAACAACGCTTCTGAGCACCATGCTCGTCCATTCTTCCCCCGCCCGCCAGAACGAGCAGCGCGTCTGCCCGTGATAATCGTACAAAGGTCTATGGCAGCAGGAACCTCTATGATCCATCCTCTTCCCGGGCCCAGAAACCGTGCGCCGCGCTTGACAGGGCCAGGTGCATGGGTAGTCCTCATCCTCCTCACGCAACGTGGGACCGCGATGCTCGTAATCCTCGTTCCTTCCTCTAAGCGTAAAAGTTGACAGTCTGTCCAAGGTTAGCATAGATCCCAGCGTGGCCACTGTGAGCACAGTACGTACATCCTTCTTCTTCGCTTGAACCTCCGCAATGGCATCGACGTAGTGCTCGTGGCCGATCTTTTCTTTGCCTCCTCGCAGCGCAATCATGCCCGCCTCAACGCACACCGCCTTGAGCATAGCGCCACCGAACTCGTCAGTGCTGCGCGCCAGCTCGTCCCAGTTGACGGCAGGGTCCACCCTCATCTTGCGTGAGTGAATCTTGAGAATCTGGGCGCGGGCCTCCTCGTTTGGCAGCGGGAATTCAATCTTGCGATCGAGACGGCCAGAACGTAGCAGCGCGGGGTCGAGCACGTCCACACGGTTCGTTGCTGCGAGCACCTTGATGCGGTCGTCCGATGCGAAGCCGTCCAGCTGGTTGAGGAGCTCCAACATGGTTCGCTGCACCTCACGATCACCACTCTTCTCGCTGTCGAATCGCTTCGTGCCGACGGCGTCCAATTCGTCGATGAAGATAATCGCAGGCGCCTTCTCCTTGGCCAGAGCAAAGCAGTCGCGCACCAGCTTCGCACCGTCACCAATGAACATCTGTACCAGCTGGGGGCCAGCTAGCTTGAGGAACGTGGCGTCCGTCTGAGCAGCGCAAGCTCGCGCGAGCAGCGTCTTGCCGGTTCCGGGAGGTCCGTACATCAGAGCACCTATGTCTGTCAGTCAAAGTTCCGTGTGTCTCCTCTTGGTCATGACGTACCCTTGGGGGCCTTGATGCCAATCTTCTTGAAACGGTCGGCCTCCTTCATCGGCCACACAATGGCCTCGACGAGCTCCTCAATCTGCTTGTCCAGACCGCCAACATCGGTGTACTTTTCCGTCGGCTTCTCGTCAACCTCCATGGCCTTGACACGGCTGTCATACTCGGCAGGGAGCGTATCAAGAATGAGGTACGAGTCTTTGTTGACACCAATGAGGTCGCCAGGCTTCAGGGTTGCGGGATCGACAAGGCCGATTAGCGGCAGGAAGATGGTCTGTCGTGTGGACGTCTTGATGACGGCGGACTTGCCGACGCGCGTGGCATCGAGGTCGATGTTGGCGCCCTCTTCGGAGGACTCTGCTGTGGGGTCGAGATCCAGGAGCTCGACAACGTTGCCGACGAGATATGGTAATTGCCTGGGAGTCGTTGATCAGCAAGGCACGGCGGCGGCAAAACGGACACTGCACGAGAGGTTCCTACCTGTTGTTGGCAATCTTGTCGTTGTTTTCCTTGATCTTCTCTCCCATGGTCGCCTTCTCGTGCGTCAAGTGCTGCACCTCACTGCGCATAATCCTAGAGTCGTTCTCCAACAGGCGTTTGCGGGTCTGGATGTCCTGGGTGCTGAGGCCCAGAATCTCGTCGTCGAGAACGTCCTCTTCGTGCTCAGCATCCTCCATGTCGGCATCGTCATTGGCATCAGCGACAGTGGCCTGGCGGTCCTTATCCTTGTCGCCGTCGTCCTTCTTCTTGTCGTCCTGATCCCGCCTGTTGACGTCGCCGAGGTCTTCGAGGGACGACATGATGGTGATGTGGCGGGTTGGGGCGTAGGATGCAGATTAGGCAAGGGTGGTTCGAGATGCGCGAGACGAAGCAGGTCGAGAGGGCGTGCTGGCGTCAAAGGCAGGCGTGATGGGGATGGCGGAGGGAGACGTGGCGGTGTTGTGAATTGTTGGTGATTGAAGCAGCGAGTGGTCGTGGAAAGCTGCCGAGCTGTATCGAGCCTTGAGCTGCAAGTGCAAGGCAAGCAACGTCGCGTAATCATCTGGCAGGCCTGCCCTGGCCCGTGCACGGGCTTTCCCTTGGAGCCTTGTGGAGGAAAGATGATCCAAGACTGTGCGTCGGCAGGTTTGCACTGTAAATGACACGGTACATCCGAAAAGACGATGAGATAGAGCTAGGAACAGACAAGAATACAAGAAGTCCAGGGACGAGACGAAAGCCCAGGATCCGCTGATGACGATGTACACCACGCAATAAATACAGTATAAGCCAGCACAACACGCCTGTCACGAGGTATAAGGATGCTCAGCGCCAGACAGAATGCCAAACACGCCCCAGTAATACGACACCGTCACACCCAGTCCAGCCCGGCCCTCGCTGCTGGCGTCCAACCCTACTCGTCGTCCAGAATATTGCTCGCTATGCGGCCAATGATGGGCAACTCAAACCTGTCCAGCGTGTCGGCGTCCTGATACGCTCGCATGGCGAGCCATACCATGGCGAAGAGGTCGCCCAGGAAGAAGAGCCAGCTGAGAAATCTCGAGAAGGAGAAGATGAGGTGAATAACTAGTATCGCCGTGAACAAGAGGCTTGCCTGCCACGCGTGAAACCTGTGGTCGTCAGCAAGGGAAGCCTTCACCTAAGCACCTCCCGAGACTATCACATACCTCACATAGTCGCTATTCCGCTCCCCAATCAGCAGCAGGATGGCGCCCAGCGGCGGCAGCGCAAGGTATGCTGCGCAGGCCTCGTAGTCAAGCCTTATACCCAGACTTGTATCAAACTCGCTCACGCCCTCGCGATGCGCATCTGCCACCGGGTACGCGCCTGGCAGGCTGGGTTGCCAGCTACGCTGCGGCTGTGGGTGCTGGAGCGGCGGCGGCGACGGCTGGCTGTACTGGTCTTGTTGGTATTGGTATTGAAAACCACCGGGGGCGGCAGAGGGAGGAGAGAATGGGCGACGGAAATCCGCCGATGCGCGGGGAGAGGTCGGTTGAGGCGACAGGGCGCGCTCGCGTTCGGGCGGGGAGGACTGATAAGGTGCGAAGTCCATCGTGGGAGCTCTCGTGATGTTGTGTCGAAGCAGATCACGGCGTTGGCGGCGTTCCGCGGGGCTGAAAACAAGTATGCGTAGCGATTCGGTTGTGCGTCTTGTCTGGAAGAGAGCTTTGAGCTGTCTGTTGCCTGGAGCTTGGTGGTTGGAGAGTGGCTGATCAAGGTGATACGTCAGCGTTGCGATGCTGGATGCTGGTGGTTCAGGGTCCGGATGTCGGGCCGCGTGCTGTCGCTGTTGTCACAGGGGCGCAGTCTGCGAACGCCAGCGCCTGTTCAGGCGTGCCTGGGGAAGTGGGGCCCACGCATCCATCACTGAAAAGGCACTATTTGGAGACACGTTGAACCACAAGTACGAGATGATATCGATCTCTCCATTCGATAATAATGGATTGGTGCCTCCGAGACGAATACATTCGGCTTGTATCGAAACTAGCACTGGTCATGATAGTGTACCTCACTTGGGTGCAAGAACAGAACGGCGTAAGGTGCAGTGCTCTGGCTTATCCATCTATCAAATGCCCCTACGAGCATCGTGCATTTGTTCGTACAGCTCCCGCAAGCCTCCTATAATACAGTAATACATTGTGCAGCCGCCACTGATCAGCTGCTCTCCTCCTTCTTGTCGCCCTGCTCCTCCTCGAGCTGCACCTTACGGCCCTCCAGCGCCAGCCACACACTCTTGCCGCCAGCCTCGAGCGCGCTCGTCAGGCCCAGACCAGCAGACTGCAGCATGCCAATGAGCTGCGCGCGCAGACCTTCCATGCCACCCTCGATACCGCCGACCCATCGAACGCCGTCAACGTCAAAGACGCTGCCCTCGACGCGGCCGCCGACGAGCAGCAGCTTCGCCAGACCGTTCTGGCACAGCGGCTCGTAGTAGCCGGGGTTCTTTTTGCGTGTCGGCGGCGCCGTGGCGCTGCCGGCCGGTCCCGGTGCGAGGACCTTGAGCGCCGCGGCAAGGTGCGCCGGCGACACGGCAGGGAAGACAAGAGCGGCGGTCGGGCCGACGAGGAGGGGCGCGACCTCAGCGTACGCTGAGCTCTCGGGAACCTCGATCTCCTTGATGCTGTTGTAGGCTGCCTCGGACAGGTCGTGGACGAGGGGCGTCTTTGTCGAGGCGGCCTTGGCGTCGAAGAAGGAGACAATCTTCAGGGCGACGGAGAACATGCGCGTGCGCAGCACGTTGAGCGTCACGTCGGGTACGATATCAACCGTCTGCCCAGCCGGCGCTGGGACTGCGGCAAGCGCGGCTCGCAGCTCGCGGCGGATGCTTGACCACTCCTGAGCCGTCAGGTTGTTGTGCTGGAGGAAGAGGACGAGGGGCGCCGTGCGGAGGAGAGAGGTGTAGGTTCGGATAAGCTGAGACTTGCGTGTCTCCGAGGGGCGAGCCGAGGGAGGTTTCGTCGGGGACACATATGATGTGGGAATGCTGATTGACGAAGCCACGGCGGCAGTGGCATATTGTGTGGACGAGGTCGAGAAGGCTCGGGAGGCCGTGATGGGTGCTCGTGACGCCCGGGCAACCTGGCGCAGGACGCTGCTCGCGTGGCGTGGTGTTCTGGAAGACATTTCTGGAGGCTTTAGAGACGGCAACACCAAAACTGTTGCGCTGCTCAAGTGTTGTGGATGAGGTTGCTCTGCTTCGGGAAAGAGAGCTTCACAATGTTCAAGTCTCGCGCAAAGGCGCAGCTCTCGTCGAAGGTGGACAAATTTCATGTGGTCTGTGCCCAACCCCAAGATTGGCCAATGGCGGTGACTAAGCTCGGCAAGCCTCAGTGTGGTCGCCCTTCACATTGCTGCTGGGTACAATTGGAATTGTCGTGTTTCTTGGAAGGAGACAACTAGATGATCTTTTACTAACATAAGATGCGAGTGGTCATGGGAGTTTCGTGGTGATGGCTCGGTAGTTCTATTGAGTCACCCTGACGAAGACTCCTACTTCCATCACCTGGAAGGCCAAGTACAGGTCCATCTGATCTGCAATAGGGGATTTTCTGTCTGATTATGCTCCTCGGTCTCTTGCTCGTCGTTCGCTTTTTTGATTTTGCCTCCACAACTCAACTCATCTCTCTCATGCTTCTCCTTTCCATCATCACGCAAAGCGCTACCTTGACATAACACCCTGAACGACTCCCTCAAGAGTCTGCTTGTTATCGAAGACCACCTCACGAATGCCTGTTGCCTCTCCCACGCCCTCGTTGAGCCAGCGCGCGAGTAACTCGTTGCTCTCCTTGGGTTTGATGCTGTCCTCCCGCGTGCCGATGGTGATGTGGGCGATGGGGTTGACGCACTGCCATGCTTGGTCCTGGCCGTTGAGCCTGACGACGATGGCCATGACACGATCGTTGAAGACAACCTAAATCTGTTAGCTGTCGTTGTCATGCTAGCGGAAGAGTGTAACTCACCCTCTCCAGCTCAACGCCGCAAACGCCTAGGGTCGGCGCAGCGGTGGCGCCCGTGGCCCCGGCAGTGATGATATTGGCAGCTTCAGCTTCAGCTACAACCTTGCTGTAGTGTTCCCACAGTTCGGGATGCTCTTTGGAGGACGCGCGGTGCATCAGCGTAACGTGGAACTTTGGCTGGATGCGTCGCGTCTGGCTGAGCTGTTTGTAAAATCGGGACGTCTCAATGGCGACATTGTCAAAGGCCTTATCCAGGATAGACCTCACCTGGCTCCCGGGGACAGCGACAGACATGTACTCGAGGGGCTTCTTCTTGGCCTTCTTGGACTGCTGTGCCTGTTGTCCGGCCTTGTTTTGTCGGCCGCCACGATCGGGGATCGTGTGCTTCAGGCCAGGCTGGTACTCATCAAAGGCAGCCTTCATTGCCTCATCCAGCCTCTCAGCGGACGGAAGCTCAAAGAGGTTCGGATAGAGGCGGTGGAGCTCGTTGACCGCCGTCTCAAGGTTCTGGCGGCTCTCGGCCGTAGGGTCGAGGTTGACCACCGCGTCGAACCCATCATCTGGGCGGGAGAACGGTACAAGGGGTTCGAATCGATCGACAAAGCCTTCCATTACGCCGAGGAATTTGTTCTGATCGCTGGCAGCGTGGATCGTCTGGTGGTTGTCTCCACGCGCCAACACTCGCTCCTGCGTAACCCTGCGCACTTCATCAATGTTGGACGCATCATGCTTAAAGTATAGAGCGACAAGGCGCGCGTCCTTGTGTTGAATCTTGACATCGGTGAGGATCTGCTTGCGCTCGTGCTTTTGCGCATTGTTTCGGTCGGCAATGACAACGGGGCGCTCCTGGAGGAGATCGAGCACCGCCTTTGTGAAGCGAGGAGGCCGTCCCTTGCCGGTAATGTTATCGTTTTGGATGTGGCCCCAGCCGAACAGGTGCGTCAGTGCAACAGCGATTGTCGTCTTGCCACAACCAATCGTCGCGATGGGGACCAAGATGACGTCTCGCGTCACCTCAGTGTTGATGTCGGCAGTGGAAGGAGCGATGAGCTCGAGGTTAGCGGCGTCGGAGCCCTTCATATTCTTGAAAGCGAGGAAGTCGTTGCGTAGGGCGATGATGCCATGGTTCGCCTGATACAGCTGACCCAGGTTCTTGTCGGTGGCGAGTCGCCTGCGTGCGTACAGGAGGTATTCCTCGGTGATCTGGACATGCTTCCTGAACTTGGGTGGCTTGCCCGAGATCATGGCCTTGGTGCATTCGCGCCACTGTCGGTACATGAGGTACGGCTCTTCAAACTTGAACTTGAAGAACCAATCCCGATAGGGCTGGACGCCAGGATCATGAGACTCTCGACAGCGAATCACAAAGCCCTCGACATCGCGTCCGTCGTGAGCTCCCGTCTCCGCGGATTCTTCAAGGAAAGACTTGACCTGGTTGACATCGTCCATGACAATGAGGCCAACCTTTTGGAAGCCCCAGTCATCGGCAAAGCTCTGAACGTGGGTGCTGGGATATGTGGCAAACTCGGGGAGGTTCAGGTTGATTCCGTGAAGGTAAAGGCCGGCCTTTTCTGGGCCGTAAGCCAAGATGTGCTCCTCAAACGAGTCATCACAGAGCTCAGCCACGGCGGTGGCATTGCGAGCTCTCAACTCCCTAGCCAGATCCTGCTTGGACTTGCCCAGCCGAGCAAGCTGCTTTTCCAAGGATCGTTCTCCAGCGATGGCGTGGCTGAGGTCGGCATCCTCTCTCTCGCCAGTCGAATGCTTGCTGCACACGAGGAGGGTGCCGTCCTCGAGGCCGGAAACGAAAATGATGCAGCCATTCTCCTTGAGCGTCAGCTCATAAGGGCCCTGTGTCCTCTGGAGGATGTTGTCCCACTTGGTCTCGTGGACCTCGCCAACATTGAAGAATTTGTCATAACCTCTTACGGCAATCTCGGGCTCATTTCGTGCGTTTCTCGTGGTGAAAAGGCCGCGGGCATATGTGGGGAGATCTCGCTTCTTGTAATCCTGCTCCTGCATCTTCCACGAGTCGACGGTGATGGACGACCCCTTGACTGCAAAGGTGGACCGCTTGCACATGGCCTGGCCCTTCCTCTTGTTCTTTCGTGCCTCGTCGAGGCCATTGAGCATGTGCGCGACAGACTGCACGTCCTGGGGGATATAAGGCGCCCTGGTGGGAGCGCTCTGGGCTCCGCCGGTGGTCGCCATGGCTGTGATGTGTATTGAAATTCTCCGAGGCGATATGAACAGTCTCCTGCGACGGGGTGAAAGTGTCGTGCCGAGTGTGATTCTCGTCAATTGTTGAAATAGTAGCTTGGCTGTTCTATTCATCCAGACAAACGGGCCGAATGTGCAGGACGGTTCTCATATACCTGATGAGGGGTTCAAGAAGAGAAGGTACAGCGGAGAATGAGTCACGGTCGTCGAATGCTGAGGCCTTGCAAGACGATCCTGGGATGAACCGTTTCGGAGTTTTTCGATGAGATTATCCTTACTCTTGGAGGGTGATGTTCTTGCCCAGCAAAACAGTCACGCCGGAAACCACGTCCTGAGACTGTTGGTTGCCTTGGGAGCCTTGGGGATACGGCCTCAGTCCCGTTGGTGTCTCCTGCCCTGTATTTCCAGGGGTTGAGGCCTACGAGCACAGACCTCAGCCCGCTGCTGAACAGCGCATGCGGCAGGCGGTGAGGGTGGTGTCAAGGTGTTTTGCGGGGATATGCGTCACACCGAGCTTGAGGACCCCTCCATGGCAGAAAAATTCCCCTCCAAGGCAAGGCCGTCGGAAAGGTCATCAGCTCGGAGAGAGCGCCACGATTGATACTAAAGAGCCTATCATTTCACGACTTTTCCAACGCATCAATTGAGGCCAAATATTCTCAATTTCGAAGACGTTAGACTACAAGCCCGACATGACGCAGAACCCCTACCTGCTCGCTGCCGACAACAGCCCGGCGCTGCTACCTCTCCTCCGCGAAAACCCCAGTCTTGCTTCAGGCCAAGACGAGCACGGTTACTCCCTCGTCCACGCCGCGGCAAGCTACAACCACCTCGACCTACTGCGTACCCTCATCCAGGAGTTCAATGTGGACGTCAACCTGAAAGACGAGGACGGCGAGACTGCGTTGTTCGTCGTCGAGACGGTCGATGCTGCCAAGTGTCTTGTCGAGGAGCTTGGCGCCGATATTCACATTCGAGGCGACGATGGCGTGACACCGAGAGAAAAGATTGAGGCCGAGGCCGACTATCCTGAAGTGGCAGAGTACCTCGCTGGAGCAGAGACGGAAAGGCCGGCATCATCTTCGGCGGCGGCTGCGACGAACGGCTCGAGCGAAACGGCAGAGATGCCCCCTGTACCAGAGGGACTCGCCGTGTCTGTGGGCAGCATGGATCAGACTGCAGACGTGCCAGAAGAGGTGGATCCCGAGTTCAAGCGCCGCATCGAGGAGCTCGCGGGACGAGAGGATTTCCACACGCCAGAGGGCCAGGCAGAGCTGAGGCGACTGGTGGAGGAAGCGGTGCTCGGCGAGGGCCTCGCCGATGAGAGGAGCGTTCGCCAACGACAGGATTAGTGCTCTCAAGCCTCTTGACCTTGGATCTCCCACATGAGATAGTGTCCCGCGGCATCGGGTGGTCGAAGAAAGGAGATTTCGGCGCTCTCATTGACGATGCCCTTGGAAAAGGACGTGGCGCTGAAGGAGATCCAAGCCCGCGAGGGCACCGTAGCGAGAACGTCAATGAGGAGCTGACGCACCCAGTCGGCTGTCAGGAGACCCTTCCAGGTAATCTTGCAGACTCTGGCTCTCGACGCCGTTTCCGAATCGTTGGGGACCTGGTATCGCGACAGGTACGAGTTGATGTCGTCGCCTACAGCAACACGAGGGCTCTCGAGGCGCACCAGTGAAAGCCACTCGTACGTCTCGCTGGCAAACTCTTCGAGACCAGGCCGATCACCTTGGGCAAGAACCTCAGAAGGAACGTTCAGTGCCGGCGCTACAACGTCAGCGCCATTCACGAGGCCCGGACGAGAGGTGAATTTGATCGGCGCGAGCTGCTCCATGGGGTCGGGCGAGGGTGCTACGGAACATTAGCGGCTGACGTTCAGTCTTTGGACGAGACGCACTGGAGCCAAGGTTGGCAAATAGCCAGGTTACTGGCTGCTTCAAAACATTTCTGCAGGCATATAGCAAGCGATCGAACCCTTTCTTGCCGTGAAACATCGACTCATCGCGTAATTGGTAGCTCACAACTGACTTTTTGTCAATATATCGGAACATAGAACTCTGGCGCCGGTGACTTACTCCATCTCGGTTTCAAGCCCCTCTTGCCCTTAACGCCGTACGGCTTCCCTACGAGGCCAGCTCGTTCGTAGGTTTCCTTGTCCATATACATGGTGAGGAGGCCTGCACGGTTAGCTTGGAGTAGATCAGGGCATGTAGTCACTTACCTTCACGCAATGAAAACATGTTGTCGTCCGTGGTCCGTCCCTCGGACAGCATGAGAACATTTCCTGTTTCTGGTAAGCCTGTGACATGTTTCGACTTCCTAACCCATAGTTACCCTTCTTCATGTATTCGAGAAAGAAGGCGCCATCGAGGATCTGCCCAAGAGTCATGGTGACGCGTTGGTAGACGGGGGCATCGCGTTGCTCGACCAACTTTCGTTTGACAAGCTCGTAGCACGCCTCTGGCACAACAAGATCGACCTTGACGGGTCAGACTTTGTCCAAATCATGATGGGTGGACACCCACCTGGTGATTGAAGCCCTGGGCCATGATGGAGTTCCATGGCTTCCCCTTCGTCGGCAGCTGCTTAGGCTCAACATGGGCCATTGTGCCGTACGTGACGGAACATCGCGGCGACTGGTAGAGACTCGGCTCTGCAAAGGACAGCATTTTTGCAACGCGGCCAGTGACCGTCTTTCTCTGAATGTCTGGGTGGTCCACGGTGGTGGTTGAGTTAGACGACCAGTGCGGTAGAGGGGAGGTTCCACAGTGAAGATTTTACCCCGCTGATTGGTCGCGCAAATGTCTGCCACAGAACTGAATCAGCAGAAGGGTCATGGTCTGCTCACGAACTCACTCAAGATCTAGTCTTTTCTTCACTTTCAAGTAAATCCACCAGAAACTGCACATCATTGAGTAGTCGAGGCTCGCGAGAGCTGTTTACGAAACCTTCGGGTCGAGACCACGCGTGGACGATCGCTGATTTTGGACGGGCGCATAGCTGCGAAATATTCACTGAATTCTCAACAGACCCCTCACCTTGCTCTCAAAATGGATTATCTTGTACGCTTCAGCCAGTTCCACGAGTCGTTCCGGCTGGCCGAGCTCAAGGCTCTGGCTGTTGTCGAAGGCATCGATCTCAAAATTCTGGAATACTCCGATGATGTGCGCCCGATTCCCCCCCCTCTGCTAGCCTACACATATCTCGAAGAAACAGTGTATACTGACTAACACCAGCACCCCTTTTGCATCATCAATGTCCCCTCGGCAGACGCAGCCCGCGCCCTCATCCGCCGCGCCATCCTCATACAGTCCATCCACGAGCTCTGGGGCTATGCCCCGTCGGGCCTCTACGAGGACATCCACGCCGACGTGCGCGCCCGTACCGAACCCCTCTGGTCCTCCTACGCAACCTGCTCCTTCAAGTTCATCATCGACGCCTTCCAGCACACGCGCACGATGGACGAGCGCGTCCAGCTCATCAACTCATTCTCCTACCTCGCCTTTCAGGGCCGCATCGACATGCGCGACCCGGACGAGACGTTCACCATTTTCGAGGATTGGCCGTTTCGTCCCGCCGGCGTCCGCCCGGAGCCGAACCCACGGCGTCTCTTCCTCGGCCGCTGGCTCGGCGGCGGCTCACGCGAGCTGTGCCGCACCTACGACCTCAAGAAGCGCGGCTACATCAGCACGACGTCCATGGACTCGGAGCTCGCCCTCGTGACGGCCAACATGGCGCTCGCCGCCCCTGGCAAGATCTTCTACGACCCCTTTGTCGGCACGGGGAGCTTCCCCGTCGCGGCGGCCCACTTTGGCGCGCTCGCCTTCGGCAGCGACATTGACGGACGGAGTTTCAGGGGCCAGGGCGGGCAGAAGAGCCTCAAGGGCAATTTTGCGCAGTACGGGCTCGACAAGCTTGTCGGCGAGTTCTTCACGGCAGACCTGACGAATACGCCGCTCGTCAGGCGGCGGTGGATGGACGGCATCGTGTGCGACCCGCCCTATGGCGTGCGGGAGGGTCTCAAGGTACTTGGGTGTCGGGACCCGGAGAAGACGCCGAACGTCATTGTTGCGGGTGAAAAGTACTGGAAGTGAGTTGGCCCCCCCCTTTTTTTTCTCTGTGGCGATTTCTTTTGTGTAATCGTTTGCTGATCGTCACAAGCTCACCCAGCTACATTGCGCCGAAAAAGCCGTACAGCTTTCTAGCCATGTTGGACGACATTCTCGAGTTTGCCACCCAAATGCTCGTGGACGAGGGCCGCCTGTCGTTCTGGATGCCCACGGCCAACGACGAGGACCAGGAGCTCAGCGTACCGACGCACCCATGTCTCGAGATTGTGTCTGTCTGCGTCCAGCCGTTCAACCGATGTATGTTCGGTGACTCTATCTCCACCCCTGTTTAGTCCCGCTTACTGACACCAGCAGGGTCTCGACGCCTCATCACATATCGGCGCATGCCGGACAGCCAGGTCGACCAGGAAAAGCTGGCATTGCACAAACGTGCGAAACATGAGGGCGTGACGGCAGATGAACTGAACCCGTTCCGAGAGAGGTACTTCAAAGGGTTCAAAAAGGAAGAGGCATGAAGAAAAAAGATATACAGCAACTATACCCCGTCGTATGGCCGCAGCCTCGAAATGGACCGGCTCATCATCGTCTCGTTCCGTTTCCGCTGATATCATCCAAATCATGCTCATCTGCCGTCTGCCCCGAAGCTACCGTGCCCTTGATTAAGACCGGTGCGCCCCGCCGCTACCTGAACTCCATCGCGCCGAAGCATCCCTTGTCTTCGACATGCTTGAGCTCTAGCTGCTGGAACCTGGGATTTCTGTCAGCATTTTTTCGTCACGCAGCGCTGCGATGCTTACTTCTCGCTCTTCGAGTGAAAGTATATCCCGCTCACTTCACCCTTGACCTGGTTGAAGCAGATGTAGTAGAAGCCCTCAAAGCTGGCGCCACTGATGGTGCGCACTCGGTGATCGGGGACCAGGAAATGTTCTTTCCACCGCATAAAAATGTTCTCACACTGCGCCACATCACGGACGCTTACCGGTCCTTTTCGTGCCTGTTTCTGAAAGGGTCGGAACGCCGCAAACTTGCCCCAGTGGTTGAGGTCGATTTTGTTGGTGGCACCCCAGGTATCGTGGTTTGTGAAGAAATTGTATTTGGTGCCGATGATCTCGCCTTCAAAATATGTCGTCAGAGTCGGATGGTCTTCAGTGAGGCCTGTGGTTCTTGCGTCAGTAGTGATCAACTCGGACTCGACAGACGCGCTGACCTTGGATCCGGAGATAGCCACAGAGAAAAGACTCCTTCAGGTCGACGTGCTTGATTTCCACCTGCACATCGTAGACTTGTCTCTCCGACTGTTGCGTGCCGTGGAATTTGCTTCCCGGTCGCAAAAAGGACGATGGGGAGGTGGGGATTGTCTACATCGTCAGTCAGCTGTAAGCCGTGCGTCAAGAAGAATACCACGAACCCTCAAGCTGGGGTAATCTGATCCCATGGAGGGCGCCATTAACTCCTCCTCATCACCCATCATCACGTGCACGACATCGCTTCCCTTGCCAGGGCCCGCGTCTTGTACATGGGACGCAGGGTGGGATGATCGTCCCGTCCCGCTGGCACCGCTTTCTCCATCGTGTAGACGCAGCCCCTCCACGGTCGTCTGGTGTTCGTCTTCGTCAACCTCCATCTGCTTGAAGACATCAAAGTCGATCCCTGGGCCTGGTGTCGTCCGAGATGTGACTGTCGACTCGGGTGCTGGCGACATGGTGGTTGCCCTCGAGGATATCGCCGATGTGGGTTCGTCTTCAATCATGCTCTCCGTAATGTGGCTCGTCTGCGAGGAGACCTCAACGACAGGGACGACAGGGGTTTCCTCAGAGCCCCCGCCTGCGGCGTGCAGGCTTCCTTCGCCGGTTTCGACTGGTATTTGCGAACTGCGTGACGATGATCGCGTGCCTGTGTCCTCTGGGCAGGTGTGGTACGAACGCGGCGAGTGAGGGCCAGGTGGAGGGTTTGGAGAGGGAGTAGGCATGGTAGGGAGGTTGTGTGTTGGAGATGCGATCCTCGGCGAAACGGATCGCTGTGGTTGCGGTGAAGGATGTGGTTTCGCGAGTGTTGTTGGCGCAAGTCGTCGAGGGATAAATCGGCAGGACTCGTATATGTGTGTTTGGTTCAAGACTCAAAAATCGCAGAGTGACTCAATGTCGATATACAGAATGGAGAGTCGTCGTTCGTATGGGTGGTTGTCCAGTCTCTTACAGTATGGCCGAGAGAGTGAGAGAGAGGATCACAGCTTGCCAAGCAAGATGTGGCGGTCGGGGATACGCAACTGCATTGGCTGCGCAGTTGGAGCAGGATGGACCGTTCAGGTGGTGGAGGGCGACATGGAGGAAGATCTGGCCAAGGGTCGTGCAGTCGATCGATGGCCTGGCGAGAGCTGAAGGAAGAGAGACCAGACGTCGAGATGACCCGTCTGGAAGTGTCTGTCTATGCTGCCCTCTGCGAGGTGAATTCGGCAAGACACGGGTAATGTAAATTGGGCGAGTCGCAACGCGATCTGAGTGCAAGGTAGGACAGATGCAGGGTAAGACAGAACAGAGTTGGGTTCAGCCCAGCAGATGGGGTGCGATCGAATTGGAACGGGCTCAGTTGGACATGGGCACGCTGGATGGGACAGCCTGGGGGAGGGAGTGAGTGCCTCGCTTTCCCTGGTCGGTAACGTGCTTGAACTGGCGGCGACAAGCCGATGACGCCCCCTACGGGGCACTACGGGGGGCGGCCTTCTGGTCTGGTTGGGCTAAGGCTTGGAGAAACTCCCTGAGAAGCTGAAGCTGATTGGACCCCCACGTCGCCATTCTGCGTGTTCTGGCCCGGCGGCCCACTACCCACCACACCTTACCTCACTTTGTCGCTTTGCCGGCGGGCGGCCGGGTTGGGCGCAGGGTCCTGGGCTGCTGTGCTTCTTTCCATGGCAATCCCGGGGTGTCGTTCAAGGTGGACTGGCTTGCGTGCAGCATGTGGGACCGCGTCTTGACGGGACATGACGATAAAAAAAAGCTTCAGGAAATGCGACTAAAGATGCTCAGGTGCAAAAACACCCGTCTAGTGGGCTTTGGTCGTGGCGAGGTCTCACAACATATGACGCCTGCCCCCGTGTGACAACGGCGCACTGGGGAAGGAGAGCCACAGCGCCCAGGAACCACGAGGCCTGCCGTTTCTAGCCATGACAAGAGTTTCACAGCAACGCAAACATCAAGCCACTGCCACAACAGGGCCCTACCAAGGTTTTGTCCGCCATGACGCACGCATGCACTGCTCTCACCTCTTGGCATCGCGATCATCAACATCAACTGTGCTGTAGCTCCCGTGCCTCCATCGAATGTAAAAGTTTCGTTCATTCATACTGCGTCTCCCCCTGTCTTGATAGAGAGCCACGCAAGATATCTCGTCAGAGGTGTCTTTGGAGTGCCTGCAGGTCGGCTGCTCACCGCTCACTGCTCCTGATGCCTAATACTCGGATCCAGCTCTTCGTCTGGGGTATCATTTTTGTTTCCGCGTCGCCGTTCTTTTGTCCGTCACACTGCACCCCGTCTAGATCGGCTTGATCTTGAAGTGAAGGGCGATTAGGCTGAATACCAACGCCTTCAGGTCCTGCACCAGATAGTAGAAGACACGCAGGCCTTCCGGGTCCGCTGACTCGGTCACGTCCACGAGGGAGCCAATCTTGGCCGTCTGTACAAGCCTGTCAGTCCAGTCGCCAGTCGCATTCGAACCAACGGGCCATACCTCGAAGGAAATGTGATCGTTGCCGAGACGAATCTCGAGCTCCTGGCGCCCGTCCTTGTTCTTCTGCGGCCACTTCGAGTCGTCTTCCCTGTGGGGGGGTCAGCCATAGCTCGCTTTGACCGATTCGTTTTATCTCCTGAGTCCATCGCAACATACTTCATGATCTCGCTCGACTTGATGATGCGCCGGATCTCTTCAATAACCAGCGAGCTGACACACACTGTACACCATACATCAGTCTCCCTGCCTAGGTTTCGTAGAAGTTGTTGTCGTACTCTCTTTGCGGATCAAGCTGTCGTTTCGGTAGTTCGAGTTGTTGGCGTACCGCGCGATCGCACTGCGGCCGTCGCCAACTACGCGAAAGTCGAACTCTGCGGGTGCACCGGGTCAGCTTTGTCTACTGCCAAAAAGCATCGACGTGGGCGAACCGAGAAACTCATGGCCAAAGCGTCCAGAGTGGCCGGAGCTATGCATTGTTAGTTTGACAGCCATCAGACTCCGGAGACTGTCGTACTAGTATCTCATGTAAAAGGTATCGCTCGTGTCCGCCATTGTGTCGCTCGGCAATGGCCTTGTTTGTCGGTCGTCGAGGGTGGAATCTGCAAGGCTGGCGTGGGGGAGCTCGAGTGAACAAGGCTCGCCTTGACCCAGCACAACTGGAGAGTGGGTTGCTGTGGTGTGGCGGGGCCAACAGGACCCCACCATGGACGCGCACCAGGCACGCCCTTTAATCCGCTCCGAATCCAGGGGTGGGTGGCTCGACTTTACAGAAGGCAGATCACGTGCATTCAATTCGCTTAGTGACAGGTGTTCGGCGAGGCCAGGAGGTAGGCCAGATGTCCACGAAGCTCCGACAGCCCAACTGGTGAAAGTCGCATTCGCTCCAAACCCGCCTCTATCAATATCAGTCTCCAAAGGGAGCTTCTTGGAAGTGCGCATTCGCGACGGATGGTCATATTCAAAGCCCACAGCCATCAGAGCTCGGCCGGCGGAAAGCTCCCCTAACAATTTCGAACTGCATTGGACACACCACCCCCCCGGCTCCCCACCGCCCAGCTGGCCGCATCCCACTTGGACCAGGTATCGCCTGAACCTCCCCCTTTGAACACGTCCACCGAAGAAACACACAACCCCCTCCTCTCCCCGCCACCCACTGCGCGCCGGCATCTGCCCGCAACCCACCGCACATCATGGCTTCATTTCTCGATCATGCCTACAGCTTGGTCCACCAGGACAACACGGCCGACGTGCCGACCCTGGCCGATCTCAAGACGCAGCTGGAAAAGGGGACCGACGAAAGCAAGGTCGAGACGATGAAGCGCATCCTCACCATTATGCTCAACGGCGACTCGATGCCCCAGCTCCTGATGCACATTATCCGATTCGTCATGCCCTCGAAGCACAAGGCCCTGAAGAAGATGCTCTACTTTTACTACGAGATCTGCCCCAAGCTTGACTCCACTGGCAAGCTCAAGCAGGAGATGATCCTGGTCTGGTGCGTCTGCCGATGTATTTCCTCAAAGCGAAACTCTACTGACCATGGTGGGCTGCAGCAACGGCATCAGGAACGATCTTCAACATCCCAACGAATACATTCGCGGCAACACCCTGCGCTTCCTCTGCAAGCTCCGCGAGCCCGAGCTCATCGAGCCCCTCCTGTCCTCCGCAAGGCAATGTCTTGAGCACCGCCACGCCTACGTTCGCAAGAATGCCGTCTTTGCCGTTGCCTCCATCTTCCAGCACTCTCCTTCGCTCATCCCTGACGCGCCCGAACTCATCAGCACCTTCCTCGAGGCCGAGACCGACCCCACATGCAAGAGGAATGCGTTTGCCGCACTGTCCTCTATCGACCACGAGAGGGCTCTCGTTTACCTCAGCCAGGTCTTTGACGGCATCCCGAACGCAGAGGAGCTCCTTCAGCTGGTGGAGCTCGAGTTCATCCGCAAGGATGCTGTGCAGAACTCCCAGAACAAGCCGCGGTATCTGCGTCTCATCTTTGACCTGCTCGAGGCCAACACGTCTACTGTCGTGTACGAGGCCGCCTCGTCCCTGACCGCCCTCACGAACAACCCTGTCGCCGTCAAGGCCGCCGCCGCCAAGTTCATCGAGCTCAGCATCAAGGAGGCCGACAACAATGTGAAGCTCATCGTTCTCGATCGCGTCGATCAGCTGCGCAGGAAGAGCCCCGGCGTTCTCGACGACTCGGTCATGGAAATTCTGCGTGTGCTGTCCAGCCCCGATATCGACGTCAGGAGGAAAGCGCTCAACCTGGTTCTCGACATGGTGTCGAGCAAGAACGTCGAGGAAGTTGTCTTGTTGCTGAAGAAGGAGCTGTCCAAGACGGTCGACCAGGAGTATGAGAAGAACACGGAATACCGCCAGCTCCTGATCCACTCCATCCACCAGTGCGCCATCAAGTTCTCCGAGGTGGCGGCCAGCGTCGTTGAGCTGCTGATGGACTTTGTCGCCGACTTTAACAACGCGTCTGCAGTCGATGTCATCAACTTTGTCAAGGAGGTCGTGGAAAAGTTCCCCAAGCTTCGCAAGCCCATCGTTGCCAGGCTCGTCGCCACGCTGGGCGAGGTTCGCGCTGGCAAGGTCTACCGGGGCATCATGTGGATCATTGGCGAATACTCCCTCGACGAGGGTGACGTTCGAGATGCTTGGAAGAGGATACGCGCGAGTCTCGGCGAGATCCCCATCCTTGCCTCGGAACAACGACTGCTGGATGATAATGACGACGAGAAGAAGGAGGAGGAGCAGGTCAACGGACATTCGAAGCCCGCGGCGCCCTCTGGCTCACGCAAGGTGTTGGCGGACGGAACCTACGCGACCGAGACTGCCCTCACAAGCCAGTCGTCGGCGGCAGCGAAGCTCGAGGCCGTCAAGGCGGCTCAGAAGCCACCGCTGAGACAGCTCATCCTCGATGGCGACTACTATCTCGCCACTGTTCTTTCAGCCACTCTGACCAAGCTCGTCATGAGGCACGCACAGATCTCCAAGGATACCGCCCGCACCAACGCCCTGAGGGGCGAGGCCATGCTCATCATGATCTCCATCATTCGCGTGGGCCAGTCTCAGTTTGTCAAGGCCCCCATTGACGAGGACTCTGTCGACCGTATCATGTCCGGTGTGCGGTCACTGTCCGAGTTCACCCAGCACAAGCAGATTGAGACGGTGTACCTGGACGACACGCGAAAGGCCTTCCGCGCCATGGTGCAAGCGGAAGAGAAGAAGCGCGCGGCAAAGGAGGCCGTCGAGAAGGCCAAGACGGCCATCCAGGTCGATGATGTGGTCCAGATCCGGCAACTGTCGAAGAAGAACGCGGGCAGCGGCGTGGACGAGATTGACCTTGACCTCGAGCGGGCCACGGGCGGCGAGTCGGCCGCTGAGGATGTGTCGTCCAAGCTCAGCAGGGTAGTCCAGCTCACCGGTTTCTCCGATCCCGTATACGCCGAGACGTATGTCACGGTGCATCAGTTTGATATCGTTCTCGACGTGCTGCTCGTCAACCAGACGTCGGAGACGCTGCAGAACCTGTCGGTCGAGTTTGCGACGCTGGGCGACCTCAAGGTGGTCGAGAGGCCAACGACGCAGAACCTGGGCCCGCACGGCTTCCACAACGTGCAATGCACGATCAAGGTGTCTTCAACGGACACGGGCGTCATTTTCGGCAACGTAGTCTACGACGGCGCGCACTCGACGGATACCAACGTGGTCATCCTCAACGATGTGCACGTCGACATAATGGACTACATCCAGCCGGCGTCGTGCACGGAGACGCAGTTCCGCACCATGTGGACCGAGTTTGAGTGGGAGAACAAGGTCAACATCAACTCCAAGGCGAAGACGCTGCGCGACTTCCTCGAGCAGCTCATGGCAGCGACCAACATGAACTGCCTGACGCCCGAGGCCAGTCTCAAGGGCGACTGCCAGTTCCTGAGCGCGAACCTGTACGCCCGGAGCGTGTTCGGTAAGGACCCCCCCCCCCCCCCCCCTTTTCCCCTGTTTGGACCTGACCCG